>NC_092636.1:48069795-48332794 GCF_039555335.1 Amphiura filiformis | reverse complement strand
TGATGATGGTGGTGGTGGTGGTGGTGATGATGATGATGATGATGATGATGATGATGATGATGACGATGATGATGATGTGGTGGTGGAAGAGGAGGAGGAGGAAGAGGATGATTATTCTGCATAAAAACGAAACGGCAAAGTCTACGGAGTCTAAAATTCTTGTATGATTTTTCTGAGAAAATATTTAATACCAAGGAAATTTCTATTTATAAATTATTCTGTACAAACACCACCTGTCTTTACGTTTACCATTTACCAAATGCACATGGCGTGAGAATCAATAGCAAAATGAATTTATTACGATATAACATTCCCAACTCCAGCATTATAGGTGATGTTTTGAATTTATCTTGCAAGTTGTATTGAATTATTTTTTTTTTTTTTTTCTAAATCGGACTTAACTCAAGCTGATTATAAAGAAACAACTCGAGTGTCTCATGTTGTTTAAGTTGGATGATGGATTCGAGAGAAATTGCCACAAGCAGAGTTTACAGCACATGGTTTTTACAATAGCATTTCCTCCTTTTTTTCTGCCCAAGATGGATTGAATTAAGCGGGGTTTCATATCATTATAAAATTATGACTAAGAATGATCACCGTTAGAACAATATTTGATTAGAACATTTATCAAATTTTTGCACTTTTAAGTATAATGTATCGAGTGATGTATTGCATTATATGGAGTTGGTTAACCTTTAACAAAAGATATTTTGATGAGTTTATTATAAAAGAACAAAACGCAGTGCAGTGCTGTTCAGAACTGATTATTTCATATCTCCAAAAACAATTGTCCACAATACACATGAAGAACACATTTCTTGAAGAATATTTTTTTTTCATCCAGAAATATTGTAGCTCCGGCCATTCTAGGGTTTGTTTTGTTTTGGCTTAATAGGTTGTTGTTGTTGTTGTTGTTGTTGTTGTTGTTGTTGTTGTTGTTGTTGTTGTTGTTGTTCATGTTGTTGTTAGTTAATTTAATCTGATGGGTGTTGTGGAATAAGGACATACATCCGTCGTCATTACATCATCCGAACTTTTCAAAAAGATTTTCAAGGTTAAACCTTGAACACCTCATTCGTAAAATATAAGACTCGCCACATACAAAACAATCAATATAAAATAAATTTCTCGCCAAATTATCGTAATGTCTGACTGTTCAAATCCAGATCTTTGTTTTGTATTTCATTATTTCAACCTTAGCAATAATGAAGTGAAACACAAATTCAATCATTGTACAAAAATGGACATAACAGACAATTACCTTTGACTTTGCTAACAAATTGAGCGTTAACTCAATTATGAGTAAGGTATTCTTCATGGTCAATTTTGACATGTTTTGTTATTTTGTTTTGTGCATAATTGACAAGCATACGTACTGAGGGATTTTACACTTCCTTTGTTATTTCATCCTTGGATATAAAAAAGCATACAGTATCCGGGTACAGTATTTCACAGATGACCTTTAATCTAAACATTGTAGAGGAAGCGTTTTCCTAGAATAGTTTTTATTGGTGCAATTTTAGAAATATGCCATACTGCATGTAAAATAGGAATATGAATAAGTTGATATCGTTTAGTGTTCGTTGCTCGTTTTAAAGCGTTAAAAGGGCTATATTTGAGTCGCTCTGTGTTTCAGCGTCTGACATTAAATCCATTACATAACATTGTAATACGTCATATATTTAAAATTTAAACATAAAACCGCACCCACCCCAACACCCTCACATCACATACACCGCAC
The DNA here is from genome assembly GCF_039555335.1 of Amphiura filiformis. Taxonomy (NCBI): domain Eukaryota; kingdom Metazoa; phylum Echinodermata; class Ophiuroidea; order Amphilepidida; family Amphiuridae; genus Amphiura; species Amphiura filiformis. Next base: position 48,331,053 of record NC_092636.1, on the reverse strand, counting down.
TCCTACATTTATTTGAATACATTTGATCGCAAACATTCAAACATGTAGAAATGTTCAATTTAAAGTAAATTTGTGTGGGTAGTTATTTTTTCTTGAGATAGTGAATGATATGCAAGTACATGTAGGTGTATTAGAGAAATAGTATATTGTGAAAGACAGAGTTAAAAAGATTAGGTTGCGTCTGAAATTCTGACAACTAGACAGAAAATGCCGTACTGCGCAGGGCGGCAACCAATTACGGCGCGCCTTTGCCCTGACGTCAGAAGCGTACTAGTCTTTTTATCTATGTCTTTCATTATAGTCGTAGTATTGACTGTTGACTCACTGCTGTTGTATTTATAGAGATGCAACCACGTGTTGACATAACCCCTTTGACAGGGTAAATAAAACCAGTGCTTGGATAAAAACTACTTATGAGCATAAAGGTACTTTTCTGCTGCATACGGAAATTTGATGCATGTATTGAAATATGTTTATTTTGGGAAGAATGTGAAATATTAGAAGTACATACTAGGATCTCAATTATGCTCATCTGTCAGTACGCAGTTCATTAGCCTCAATATGATCGTACATTCACAGAATGACCTTTGAATATGTTGGGTGTTAAAACTCATACCCAACAACTTGAGGTCAACTTTTACCATGCTTGTTAAATTGTGGTCATTTAATTATGCCTTTGGAAATGAGATTAGTTTAGTTCATAGTGACAGCTTTGAATATTTCGGGTTAATGAAGAGGCTATTTAGGTTAAAATATCCATTTCTAGGGAATATCTTTTCATCGAAATTTACGAGATATTCTAATGCCAATAAAATATAACTTAATACTAAATATCATCGCAAACCCAGAAAATATATTTCGAGGACTACATAAATTCCCAACAAAGATGCTTTTTTAGAAATAAATCAATAATGTACGCGTGATTCGTATATCATAAGACAAAAATAGCAACATCTAATTTTATTTCCTAGTAAAAAAAAGCTTCGTTGTTAAATAAAAATGCCAACTTGTTTTTTTTTAAATAATTCTCAAAAAAAGAAAAAATATCTAAACCCATCAACAGCAAAACCTTAATCCTGGAATTTTATGTTATTAAAAGAATGACCACTCTATTCTTTGCTTTTAAAGTGACATATTCATATATGCATTACATATAGACACTGCTGTCGGACTCTTTTTCCCACAGGGCATAGATAAATCCTCCATTCCGCCTACTTTGTGAGAGACAATATCAACATATACTCCTTCCCAGAATATTTTCGCTCTCCAAATGTTATTTCAAAATACGGATTACATTTTGAAATTCAATAACTTTAACTTGAAATGTATCTGAATTAATGTTCACATTGGTTCATGACCAGTGTTTGATGCGGTCAATACCATAATGATACAATGACTTAACATACATGCACTTTTTTTATTCAAGAGAGACAGTCGGCAAAATATCGAATTGATATAAATAAGAGGCGATTTTTAGCCTCCGGTTACGCAGAATGAATTTTGTCTTGGATCGTAATTATGAATGACATTGCACGTGGATAAGGTGTACCAACAGCAAAGAATCTCGCTTTCTCATCCTGCATTTTCCAGTGTTTCTAGAAACCAGCTCATAAGGCAAAAAAAAAACAAGTTTGTTTCCTGTAGCGCGCATTACGTTTTTGGCGGCTAATTTTGCGCATTAGATTTTTTTTTTCAATTATAAAGAAAAAAAAACCCAAATCCGGCAAAAAAAAAAAAAAAAACACTACTGGAGTAAACATTTGCACATCACATAACAAACGAGCGTAGTGAAAAACTACTGGAGAAAACATCACACATTTTTAAATACCTTTTTTAATCTGCAGGTTCAAAGGGGATGGAAACATGATGTTTGTGTGTGTAGGAGAGACCCACTGTAAATTTCCATTCCAATTTGCAGAAAAAAAAGGTGTTTTTTTTTTCATTTGAAGACTTGGATTGTATTTTTTTTTAAACCCGCATTTCGCATTTGACTTCTTTGACCTGCTACAGGAAACAAACATGTTTCAGACTGCAATATGCGTAAGTGGATTTATTTATGACCCATGGGCAAACTTTATTAAGCTTCTATGTGTGATTTATCACATTTTCAACAATGCATCATGGGAAGGCATGATTTGATGAAATTCAACCCAATGTAGGAGAAGCGATAACCTGTCGCTTTTGTAAGATACTTGACAGGTGTCATCATTGCTGCCAATAAAATAAATTATTTTACTACTTTTGACAGTTTTGTTATACTCTATAGCACTCAACTATCACGGTTACTGTTGGTCTTATATGTTTCATAAAACGCTGCGGTTAGTGATTTATATCACGGGAACCAAATCCGCACAGTCAAAATATATAGGAACCGTTTTGCCGCATACATGGCATAAGAGCTTTGAAAAAAGCGCCTTTGAGAGATTCTGGCAAAACTTTCTGTTAGGTGTTCCTGGTGTCATCTTCATGAAAGTTCTCCTTAAGGTGATGCAGATCATATTTGTTTTTTAACTTTACATTATTCTTCTCATATTTCACAGTGTAATTGTAAAACGCCACTCGTACGTGGTGTGTAATACGTGAAAAGACTTCAAACGCGCAAGTGTGTAGGAATATCGCAATATTATGCAGAAACAAAGTTCCAGGAATTTAATGAGGTTCGTTTTGGCCACTTCCTCGGACCACAATGCGTGCACTTACATCTATAAGGTCAAGATGATCGACTTACACATCTCGGTAGTTGGTATTTTACACACGTTTCTCACAGTCAATGATTCAGAAAATTGACGCTAGATATATTTGGGAGCTCTTAATAATAAATATATTGGGCTGTTCTATTGCATATAAGCCATCTGTGCAAGATGGCTTCTGAACTAAACACTATTCCCCGTGCTCTATTTAGTTTCTACCTGTTTAACATGTTTAAACAAATTTGTTTTTTTGTGGTATTGATTGGATCGGGAATAACTATGAATTTGATGAAATTATAAGAATTTTCTCCCGGAGGGGGTTCTCCCTGGTTGAAGGTATACGGGGATGTGCCACGGTTTTGGGATACCTTTCAGCAATTTTAGTATATCGATGAGTGGGTTTTCAGTGGAGACCAATGCGCCCATTAAAAGCGCCAAATCATGGCTAATTCGGGTGCTTTTGGGGGTTTTTTTGTGAAAAATTGGTTTACTGATGGGTGGCAAAAACAGCAAAGAGTAGATATAGAGAAAGTCAGCAACCGAAAGTCTGCGTAGCACATCCACGTAATTTGTTTTTGAAGACCCCCCCCCCCACCCCCACTCTTCTTAAGGCTGCCAAATGGCACGTGTAGACGTGTGTAACTTTTTAGAGTGAATATTTTCAATATTATTTTCAACTGGAAAGAATTTGTCCCTAATACGGGACGGTAGAAGATTGAAAAACAATAAAAACCAATCCTTTCTACTGAAAATTCAATCGAAAAGGATTTCCCCTAACTTTAATCGCTAAACGATTGAGAATCACTCTTTTTGATTGAAAATAATTTTGAATATACAATCGAATACGATTCGTCTATAATTCGGGACAAGAAAAATTACAAATTCAATTTAAGAGAGTTCATCTCACTTACATTGTCTGTCTTTGAAGTTGATTCATTTCTTATCCACTATCATGACTATACTGACTGCACTGCTTCATCATGTGATATATTGAAATACTTTCGAATGGTCAGAACTATGGCCGTTACACCTGATTTTATAATAGCTCAGTATTTTAGTAGTAGTTATTCTTGATATTTCATATAACGACAATCTATAGTAGATAGCAAATTTATTAACACGACCGTATTTTGTAAAATGCAATGACGGACATGAGCTTGTCACGTACTAGTGCATTATAAGTCTAAACCAATAACACAAAACACCACTTATAAAGACATACGTGACACAAACATCAACTCTTTACCCTTAAGCAAACTAAAGTAAAATTACGAAAATACCGTATTAACATTTTCTACTTGTACGTACTCAGTGATCTAGCAATTCATTCAACAAATACAACACCCTTCTTTCTTCAAAGCAGAAAGATTATTTTGCTAGATAAAGATCTGTCTGAAGATAATCTTACCAGATAACATTGTACAGACTTAAGGCATATTTGTTACACGCTACATACAACTTAAACAGTCAATTGATATTCAGATTTTTCACCCATCATTTCATATCAAAATCACCAGAATAAGTACAAACAGTTTCAGTTTCTGTTTAATTATTTGAACAGTTATTTAACCCGTTATGTATTGAACATAACAATGTAACAGATAAACATATCAAGGATATCGTCCCATCTAGCAGCTACACACAAATGGTTACTAAGCCATCAATTCATTTTCTTCCTCGCCTCTAAGGCAATTCCTTTACTTTAGATCCCGGCGTACAATGATCGATCTTTGCAACATACCTTGGAATTGACCACGGAGACACTACATATCTTACATACATTCACACATCACGTTATCGTGATGGGAAATCGCACGAAACACTCATGAGGGAACCAAGATGCCAACGGTGAAAACAGACTAGAAAAGTCAAGGCTATAGTTAACTTAGCTCAAAGTGGTTGTCGAAGCTGGGCCTCCTTATCTTAGATTCACATTGTAATAAATGATATACATGTTGTACAGACAGAAGTGTTAATATCAACTCCGCATAATATAGCTGTATTCGGAAGCCATAGTTAACCCTCTAGAATCGATTCAAAACGTCCGCTTCAAAATGGGTTTTTTTCATATTATATTGTTTTCAAATTACGCATTCCTACTATTCAAAACATACGTGCTAGAAATCATAAACATCTTCACAGGTGGCATGCGTTGTGGTTCTTAACAGAGCTATTGTGTTAAGATTCGGTGTACAAAACATTATTTTGGGTGTACTATTGATGCTTAAGCAAGTCAGAAGCCAGCCAGCGAGCCAGACATCCTCTTGTGGTTTCCTCCGATGCTGCAGATGTCATGTCATATATTCAAACGGTTACATTTTTTAGCTAGAGGCGATTTGACCTAAATTAATGGTTCACATGGGTTTACATACCTTTAATATAAGCTTATATAATTTTATACAGATAATAATTATACGTTGTAAACGAGATTAATATTCATCAGAACATCCAGTGACTCTTGCTTGTAGGATATTGTAACTCCTATCATCTACATGGGGTTACTACATGGGCTATGGGACATTCTCAAAATTGTAATAACGAAACATAATAACTGTGCTTCAAAAGGTGACCATTCAATATCACACAATTTTTGCAGACATTGTCTCTTGTACGTTTGTGTTTGTTTATTTGTGCGTCTACAAAATTTGCTTTGTACTCTGAAGTATTGATTCCTTAATTCAATGTGACATTTTAATATGTGAGTTATGTTGACTATACAAAATTATGAGAATGGAATGCCATGCACAAACCAGCGGTCTCTGATAAAATCACCACATTTTGTAATATCAAAACATATACTATTATTTCTGGTTTAATATAATTATACTTTTAATTTTAGACAATTTAAAATATTACAAAACATTATTTCGTCAATTTGTGCCTTTGACAAATCTGACGCTGTAAGTAAAACTTGCTTGCTTGCTTCAAAACAAGAACTTTCAATGAATATGATGAATTGAAATGTATATAAAAGATAAGAATATCACTTATAGCTGAATGTGTTTCCCGACTTGAATTAAAAGAAGGTTAACATGAATGTCAAAATGATTTCGAAGTTACTTGTGCAGTCTCAGCTCTTGATATAATCCACAAAAACAGGCCAGTTTACTTAAGACTTTCAATAGGGTTAGAGCAGAAGGGTTTGGGTTATAGCGTAGAGTTACGGTTAGGGCTACCAGTGCAGTATATCCAAAGCTATGCTAAAAGACGCTTTAATTTCCCTACACAGCGTTAATTTATTTGTTTATTTATGTGTGAATGGACAAACTGTATCAATTATGACACCTTATTATAATAAATTCATTTTTGATAAGACCGCCAAATAAGGTACACATGCCCCAAAATCAATACCAGAACAATGTTTACAAGTCATGCATGAAATTGTTGAAATCTATACTCAATACATAATGTACTTGTTTATTATACATGTACTTGTTTACTATTTGTGTTTCAAATGCTTAATTAATCCCAAACAAAGAAGCATACTTGTGTTTGTCTCGTCATTGAAAATATATATATCATACTGAAACTATTTACAGTACCGGGTATATCAAATAACACAACAATATATGGGCATATTATTGTAAACTCCCACTTACTTATTTTTACATGTATCATTATTAAGATGGAACTCTTTTTTTTTCTTTTTTTTTTAATTTTTTTCTTTCTTTTTTTAATTTTTGACGTATCCTACAAAAACAAAAAGTAACGACCACATGAAATGCCTCTTTGTCACTTACAAGTAATCTGACAAGGAATTCAAATATTTCAATCGCAATTTTTTTAAGCCTTTTGCGTTAAGGGAAAAATATTTGTGTTTCATATTCTGACACATATGTATCTCTATGAACCTAAAACCGTTAAGCTGAAATTGCGATATTTAAAAATGAGTGCTACGCTAATAAACACATCATAGTTTCTCATACTACCGCGGAAAGCAAACTGCGCTAATGGTTAGGTCATCTAATGCCTGTATAATACTAAGCAGTCACAACATGCGCAGCGGTGGCACTGAAAAACGTATGCTCCCGGGCGTATGCTTATTGCCACTGGGAAGTAGTATATGGGCTTTTAAGGGTGGGTTATATGGATATATTGTAGATTTGCGAGCAACTTCATATTTGTGGTCCCCACCTTCAAGTAATAAGCCTGACATTAACATAATCTTTTGACCCTTACCCTAATCGTAACTCTGACATTAATTCTAAAAAATCCTAAAACACCAAACCATAACCCTAATCCTAACTCCAACGCTTCCAATGCCGAAGTATTGTCCGTATTTGTGACCTGCTCCCTCGAAATGAGCGTAAACTGGGAGGTTGGGAGTTTCGATACGTGCCAACTGTTGAGTTGATGTTCTTTGCTTGAAGACACATGTTTGTCAGTGGCATGCCCTTTGTGAATGCGGAAAGAATTGAATACAGAGTACAGCATATTATGTCTCTCATTCACAAAGGACATACCACTGACTATACCGACGTCTTCAAACCAAGAACAGTAACTCACCAATTGGAAGGTATCGAAACTTCCAACTTGCGACTTTACGCTCATTTATTGAGAGCAGGTCACATTTGATACTGTGATGAGATGTTACAGCTTTGACGATATCGGGGAATTGACAAACACTTCAATCAAGCACAAAGTTATAGTGTTATAAGTTCTTTGCTGGGATAAATCTAAAATAAACATTTTGTCCTTCAATTTATTTTTCACAATAGGACACATGCCAAATCATGTTCATCTCATATCTGGGTACCTCGATAGTCACACCTTCCCAGGCTTGTCAGACACGGCGGAAAGCAATTTCTCCATACGCCTATTCTTGTCAATTATCAACTATTCAGACACGCACCGAGGTTATATGACACATAATTTGCACTTGATTTGATGTAAATTGAACAAAAATTGGAACATTATTATGGGAGAAAAACATCCATATCACTTTGTGAAGGCGAAGTAATGAATTGTGTAAGAAATTTGAGTTGAATTCCAATTGTATGCTCTAAAATATATCAATGTTTGGTGTTAGGGGTGATGCTGTGCCACAGCTGTGGGGTAATAGCCTGAGTAATAAGGATACAGATGTAAAGCCACGGGTCCAGTGCCCTTAACGTTGCCCCTTTTTAACCTATACGACACCTATGTATAAACCCTAAGGGTGAAAAGGAAATTTGACAATCATTGGACTGAATTATGTTATTATTGTAGGACATGAAAGTTGCTTCACCTTAATACGTCTCCCGGGTGTTATTCTAGAATTCTTTCCCTCAAAAAGGAGATAACCATTTCTTTGCAGACGATGATATATTTTGTGCATAAAAGTTGTTAAAAATTAAAATTCTTTAAAAAATGTTCTTAAAATTGTAGATTAAATTTGATTAAGTCAGGTACCAGCATGCCAAGTAACGACCTACTGGAAGCTGGGATGAGAGTCATCGTAGTGGCAAGAATATCTGAAGATATATTATGGTACATAAGATCCAAAGCGGTGTGCATTATGTTAAAGATATCAATACTGGAGACGCTTGAGGCACTTTTTTCTTTTTTACTGTGGGTTATATAATAGCGATATGAAACCCATTCAAGGGGTATTCACTATTGACAGATTCATACACCACAGGCTAGCAATAGAAAAATTGTAAAAATTGTGTTGGCTATGGATTTATGAGGTAAAATGCATGAACATGATGAATATCGTTTTAGAAAAAGTACTTGAGAGATAGATATTATGCTTGTACCCTGAGCAAATTGTGATTTTAGTTGGGAAAGTAAAGATTGATATAAAATCTTCAGAAAAGATCGATGTTAATATTCATTCAATAGATAACACGTCGATCATCTGTCTGTTTTAAAAATATTTCAATTTTTTGATAACGTTACCTCTTAATGTATATATACTTCCCCACTTTTGACTGTCAGCAAACAATGTTTAAGCAGCAACACAACTTAATACCTTCCATATCTCTTACTAATGACGACACTAGTTGCTCATGTGGAATTTTCTGGAGTCTACTTATTGTGCTAACTATTTGTTTTCTGTTTGTGATCTGTTTCTGTTCTTCGTCTCAATTTATTAAGGTTATTAATAAATTGTTGTAATCTTTTGTAATTATATGGCCGTGACTCTTCGTTCTAGCAACATAACATAATAATGTGCTCTAGTCCTTTTTGTATTCTTCTTTTTCTTCTGAAACCCTTCTTTCATCCTCTTTGTACATCGTCTTCTCCTTCCTTTCCTCTAGCTCTGCTGGTATGTCCTTGTAATCTTATTTGCGCTAACTCTTCTATTTCTGCCCCTTCTTCCTTTTGTCTTTCCGGGCTCCTTCTTCTTCGCATTCTCTTTAATCTTCTTCGTCTTCTTCTCATTTTCCTTCCTCCACCATCACCTCTACCGTATAAATCCTTTCTCTCGCCCTTTTCCTTCTTCCTCTTTCGATTATTGCGCCATTCCATTTGAAATCCATTTGAAATCTACATCGGAGATTGAGGTCATGTATTTCGCGTGATAGTATCATCGCTATTGTTTTGACATAAACACTTTATCGAAGCTAAGCTAAATAGGTTCACATTGATACATGCCTTTATAAGCTTTACAGATTTAATTATATAGGTCCATTCCTTTCATAGACAGCTAGCTAAGACAGGGTTGAAGGCAAATCGTGTACATAAATTGTGGGATTGCGGCCTTCAAGAGTAGTTATTATCCTGTAAAGCTGAATTTATACTCCATCGCTGAGCGACGAGCGATTGGTATTTGACCAATGAGGTAGCCCGCTTTTCCCAACGCAACAAAAAGCGCGCTACCTGATTGGTTACTAATCAATCGCTTGTCGCTCAGCAATGCAGTGTAAGTTCAGCGTAACCTTCCGATATCGCCAACCTGGAAAAGCATTTTGTTTCTCATAATCAAGATGTCAGGCGTATTTCGTCAAGCCCAATATAATCAATTACAAATACAAATAGAAAATTACAAAATAGATAACTAGGAGGTTCATAGTGAAGTTCAAATGCAATCTTTGCACGCTTAAACTCCTCCTAAACGTCCAAGGCATTAAAAAAACCTATTCACTGACAATCAGCAGGAAAAGGGAGATCGTTGATTGATCCTGCCACGTAGTAAAAACAGTCAAGTGTTCCTGATGTACTAGATGCCCAACGTATGTGTTTTACATGTATATCGCTTATTTTAATTGTGCATAAGCGGTAACCCTTTTTTCACCTGTCACGTACGAATACAGATGTCACGTAGTCAACATGTTGAATACCTGTATGCTAGTACAAGTACTCCATAGGTACAACATAATGTTCCGCAGCTTGTGGTTAAATACCACTTATTAGAGCTGGGCAATGCTTGAAGAGCAGGAGGGACTATTTTCTTGCATGGCATCTGAAAAAGGTGCTTAAAAATCACTGAAAAACATCAAACTGTATAGCAAAACAAATGTGCTAATTTCAGAGGGACATTCAGGAATTACATGTTTTATACATTATTTTACAGTTTTGATGAAAAGTTCTCCAAAATTTATCCGCTGCATATCGATTTTCCCACCCAGCCGGTGTACTCCTTTTTTACTGCAAATGTGTGCCCTTTACACTTCAGTGGTTTAAAGCAAAAAGTCTAAGGTTATCATATGTTAAACTTTTGGTCATTTGGGGATTCAACCTTCTATTCTTAATTGATACTAATGTCTCACGAGTAGAAAATCGTGCTTGAAATTAACTAATTTTACATTGAAAGCTGTGTTACAATGGCTATAGAGAAGTAGTGGTATTGAACCTTAAAAGAGCAACCTTTTGGATAATGTGCTTTTCAATGATTCGTAATACTCCCACTTACTTTTGATAATAATACCGTATATCCAACGGGACTACGCGAAAGGTAATGCCTCAGCACTGTTAATGACATTTTGTCACTGAATAATAAGGTGAAATAGAAATATAACCTATTCTTTGTTCCTTTTGTATAATTACAGCACCAGAATATTGGGGTAATTTACACTCAGCGTGGAAGTTATGTGGTACAGGGAAAAGACAGTCACCTATAGATCTGCAAGCCGATAAACTACTTTACGATCCAGAACTGGATAGATTTGAAATGGATTCTGGCACGGTGAGTGTTGTCTTAATAATTGAAAATTAATGTTTGATGGGAATACATACAATCAAATCTATCTTTGGTGACATACCTTGTTACCGTTTCATTCTGCTACGCAGCATTTCATCAGACTGACAGCCATACTTCTTCTTCTTTCCTGAAGTTGCTACCGTTGGCGGCGCTAGAAACTGGTCAAAAATATTCGGTAAGAAATAATTCCCGTCTATTTATGGTGATCCAAATTGCTTCTTTGATCTGTCTTTTGTTCGTAGCGTCATGAAAAGAAACTTCATTAAAGAAGAAGAAGCAAGGTTGACATTCTGATGAAGTGCTGCGTAGCAGCATGAAACTGTAACAATGTATGTCACCAGAAAATGGATTTGATAGTATAAATTTCCACCAAACAGCTGTAATTAACAAACCAGATGAACATACTACATAATATAAAAATTAATGATTTAATAATTTAGGGGGGTCTGAGGAGAGCATGACCTGGCAGTGTTCGTACTCTTATATTGATACAAATCAAGCTGGCAGACAAGAGGAGTGGTATGGGTTCTATAAAAGATCCTAAGGCTTGATATGAGGGGTGTCATTTACAATAAGTTCAATGTATTAATAATAAGAATAACACTGCCGTTTTAGTGGCTAAAACTGGCAAATAGGGCTCCTGCCATTCCACTCGTTTTGGGGCTGTGCAACAATCATGAACCCTGACGTCACTATCACATCGGGGTGGTATAGTAATCCTACGTAAATCTTTGCGCTAAGAAAAGAAACTATTTCTTGTACTTGATCAAAGAATGTACTAGAATGTACTACACACAGGAACCACTATACGGTAACATGTCTGTGTCATTATCCCAGTCTACTGTCTGTTCAATTAGCTTAGATTCTTGAATTTTTAAGATATTTGAAAAAGTAACAAATTGTGGCCAAAGTCATCAAAGAAAAGTGTTAGCACAGTCTTAGACCTAACGTGATTTATACTTTTCAAATTCCAAAGTTCAATTTAAAACCCCATTTCTTTTCAATTTTGCCTCATTTTAGGCAGTTACTTGGGTCCACCAAAAGGGTTCGCGACCTTTTTACAAATCGAGTGGGACGGTCCATTCTCAACTTAGGACATAGACCCTCTCCAATTTAGCAAAACAATCTGTCCACCAATCTGTCCTGCCATTTCAATTGTTATACCGTTCCGGTTATGGATAGGTTCTATAGGTGATGATGGTCCGCCGGTTTTTGTTATACGAAATTATATGGCGCGATTAGGGGGAGGGGGGCCTACATTTTGTGCAAAACATTATCCTGAGCATTATTTTTTCCTAAACAATGACATTAAAATTATGGATTTCGTTCTTATTTCAACTGGTTTACAATGTAAATTGAGTTTTGTTTAATACATGTACCACCATTCCTTCCCAAGAATATCAGCATTCGATTGACATTTTCAGATACAGTGACTTTACAAGAATTGTTTTCTGTAACCTGATTATTTTAAATAATATTTTCTTGTACAAAAGTTCTTTTGTTTCACAGGTTTTTTTTCCAGTTTGTATTCAACAAACAAAACAAAGTAACAAATTGAAAATAAATGTGTATATAGTTTTATAATAGGCCTACACCTTCTCAGACACATTCTCAGACCCATTGGCACAATAAATAAATAAATAAATAAATAAATAAATATATTATTATTAGTGAAATTACCACATCGTAATACAAATTTGTTTCGTATGGATGGTTTCACCCATCCACACTCGTCAGTTGCAATGTGTAAAATGACAAAGAATATGTCTTGAGTTTTGATGCGCGCGCAAGAGGAATTAACGCAACCGCGTATCTTAAAGTTGCGCAACACAATACGCGTCTTAAGTGCGTATCCATGTCTGGGCCTACTTATTGCTAAACATGCTAAAAGAGCGACTTATTTATAGTTACATAAATAAATAAATAAATAAATAAATAAATAAATAAATAAATAAATAAATATGCAAGGAATGTATTTATATAAGCTGGGCCTATTTTAGAAAACCTTAGTTCATAAATAATAACGTAATGTTTCAACAGTAGGGTTTCAACACAAATTAAGTACCGGTATACTGGCAAATATTTAGCTGGACAATACTTCCTGATGCGGATGGTCGAATAAATACTATCTCTGCGCATTGTGACATTCGTCCCCTTTGCTCTAAATGGGTTGATTCAAAAAAGTTTATGGTACCCGACGTTTTACGGCTTTTTATAAAAATATCGCGGGAAAAGACCAAAATTGAAAAGAAATGGGGTTTTAAATTGAACTTAAGAATTTGAAAAGTATAAATCACGTTAGGTCTAAGGCTGTGCTAGCACCTTTCTTTGATGACTTTGACCGCAATTTTTAATTTTTTCAAATATCTTAAAAATTCAAGAATCTAAGCTAATTGAACAGACAGTAGTTCTTGCTTCTTGAGAAGATTAAGCACAAATCGGGAAAAATGACAAAACCGTCAGTACTACTTTAGTATGTAAGCTGCGTACTGTAGCAGAAACTCTTACGAGCTATATGACACAAAAATCATTTGCCTGAGGCCAAAAATATGGTAGGGTTACACCAATGTCAAGGTAATAGTAACACACGGATTTCACATACACCACCATTATTGATGACTAAAACCAAGTAAACCGTTTTATTACATATAGTCGTATTATTTACAAGTTTGCCTTATAGGATCAGTTCCCACACGTTCTAGGAGATTTGAGTTGTCAATCAGTGTAATATATTCGAAGGATACATGTTGATCTTTATTAATTTTTATGGAAGCTTGTTGGATGATATTAAGAATATCGAATTATTGTCGTTCTGTCGTAGCCTTGCTATTGGATAATGTGATTTATAACATTTACTTGATTTTGCCTATAAAAAGTATATTGGTGATTGTTACAGATTTACACAAATACCTTTTTGTACTTGTCAGTGGCAATCAGGTACGTATTATTGATTAAATCTCTAGAAACGACAGAATATCAATAAAACTATTGATTAATCCAATCTTTTGAAAGCAGAACACTTCAGATTACCTACAGAATCTAGAGTACAGTGTCCCTAGAGTTTCAATAACATGATCGATATCGTTACTTTGATCATAGAAGATACTTTGATCATAGAGCTGATAAACCTGTTATTCTTCGCAAATGTATATAAAGTCTGCACAAAAAGTAACGCAGCTGTTATAAATACGCCTATAGCTTCAGAACTAAAAATTGTTTTCAAAATATGTTACCGTAACATAAAAAGAAGGATGATTTATTTACGCGCATTTTAATACCTAATTTGTCCAATTGTGTTCAATATTAATAATACAGCAGTGTTTTGAAAGAAAGATACCAAAATTTGAAAGTTGCAGCTATTTGTATTGATTTTGAAGTAGGTGCGAAGATAATGGCGGGCTTTACGTGCTACAGTGCTAGCATAATAACCATTGATCGCTGTAAACTGCAACTTTTAAATTCGGGTATTTTGTTTTAAATCACTACTGAGTTGTTAATATTGAACGAAATTTGACAAATGGGATATCAAAATGCGCGTAAATAAATCATCCTTCTCTCTATGTTAAAATATTGTAAAAACAATTATTAGTTCTGAAGCTATAGGCGCATTCAGCTCCATTATTTTTTGTGCAGACTTATAAACCATTAAGACTTGCTTTTGAATATATCAAAGCAATCATTTGCAGTAAAATGATCCTTTACTGCATTGAAAAGCTTTTTATATACTTAAATTAGAATAATACAAAGCACATTTTATCTTCTCGAGCGATAAGTGCACCATCAGCTTATAATTTACAATAAAAGCATTATCAACAACACTCAAGACGAGTGGCAGCAAAAGAGCTAGGTTATAATGATCATTTTACATTGCTCGTAATTCATATTTTGAATAATCAACTTATTCATAAAAGTGAGGAAATTTATTATTTATTACTCAAACACATCATTATTTGTATTTAATCATTCCTAGAAATGTTATACCAGATTAGAAATCGTTAGTTCTGTTTTGGTGTGTTAGACTTACATACATATATCTGCATGTCAAAGTATGATAAGAAAGACAAATCATTTTTAGTTGACAAGTGATTCATTGCGCTATTCCAGTTGAATCCATACACTCCCTATGAAAGACATGACCTTAATCTCCCACACACGGAGTAAGACTTTCAATTGGGTTTACCTGAATGGATTAGCCCATTTGAAATCTACACCCCCTGTGTGGGATATTAAAATCATATCTTCCATAGGAGGGTGTATGGATACCAACTGTAATGTCCCATTTGGCTTCGTCGTATAACATATTTCCGATGATACGAGAACATCATTATACTACACGCTGCACCATAAGAAGGAATTACAGTAAATCCGGCACTCCTTTACTTCCTTTCATCCATTCGTAAATGGGTATATCTGCTTGCCCTCCCAAGTAATAACCTAGCATCTGCAAACAAACTACGCAACACATACTGCCGTTTTGCGTAGGGCACATCATTTTCTGAATCCCGAATTACCAATAAGTCAAAGTGCAGTATCTGCAAGCGAACAGCATATCATTAACACTATCTTAACTCGAAAGCAAATCATCTTGTGAGTGAAAAAAAGTCGTAAATCCTATAGCTGCCTTATGTTTTTCAAAACTTAGATACCAAGTCTGAAGGTCGTGGGACTTAAGATGCTGCCAGGAGCAACTTTAATCTAATGTCTAATCTCAAAACCAATGCCCTAATGAGATCAACAGTTTTCTCACGTTTATGGATTCCCCTACAAGTATAATTTCTAAATGTAACAGGAGGCAGCCATTGCAGTTGGTAAATTAACCAAACATACAGTGCGTTTTTACGTGGGATGCAATTTGGCCCTATTCGTCAAGACAAGAGAGAAACGGCTGCAACAATTACACGTTTTTTCCAAGTAAAGCATCGGTATAATGCAACGATCATCACGCATATGAGCCTTTTATTCTATTAACTTCAAAGCCATTTGTAATTTTGATGTCACGTAAGTGTGATTTTGGCACGAGTGACGAGAAGGATTTTAATGCTTACTCGGGTACAAGCTTACTGACATGACAATTTGAAATGGTAATAGAATCAGCGTATCTTTTATTCATTTCTCGCATTAGAAAAGTTAAGTTAAACAAATATTTGTGGTGTCAATTGATCTGCTTATTGAGCTGCTTTTAAGCTCTTTTAAAAGCAAATAGTAACTGGCAGCATCTCATCTGTCGACGATTTGAACTGCTCATGGAGTTAACGGAGGTGTTTGAAAACGGATATGATAATTGTGGTTGGATCACTTGCACCATATGTGTAATTCATAACCAATCCCTGGTGGCGTAACCTAAAAAACACTTACCGGGGGCGTTGCATTTTCCAAAAGAGGGCGTTTATTAGAGGTCATTTTTAGTACGATAATTCCCGTTAAAATCATTAGTTAAGCTTAAAAATCACGCTGAAATGACGAACTATGAACTTAGGAACGATGACTTTGGGTTCACTTCCGGGTTACGACCAGATGCCGTTTTTAGTGTCTAAAACTGGCAAATAGGGCTCCTGCCATTCCACTCGTTTTAAGGGGCTGTGCAACAATCATGAACCCTGACGTCACTATCACATCAGGGTGAAACATGGTATAATAATCCTACGTAAATCTTTGCGCTAAAAAAGAAATTATTTCTTGTACTTGATCAAAGAATGTATAGTACACAGAGGAACCACTATACGATAACATGTCTGTGTCACTATTATCCAAGTCTAGTTCTTGCTTCTTGATAAGATTAAGCACAAATCGGAAAATATGACAAAATCGTCAGTACTACTTTAGTATGTAAGCTGCGTACTGCAGCAGAAACTCTTACGAGCTATATGACACAAAAATCATTTGCCTGAGGCCAAAAATATGGTAGGGTTACATCAATGTCAAGGTAATAGTAACACACGGATTTCAAATATACACCACCATTATTGATGACTAAAACCAAGTAAACCGTTTTATTACATATATTCGTATTATTTACAAGTTTGCCTTATAGGATCAGTTCCCACACGTTCTAGGAAATTTGAGTTGTCAATCAGTGTAATATATTCGAAGGGTACATGTTGATCTTTATTAATTTTTGTGGAAGCTTGTTGGATGATATTAAGAATATCAAATTATTGTCGTTCTGTCGTTGCCTTGCTATTGCATAATGTGATTTATAACATTTACTTGATTTTGCTTATAAAAAGTATATTGGTGATTGTTACAGATTTACACAAATACCTTTTTGTATTTGTCAGTGACAATCAGGTACGTATTATTGATTAAATCTCTAGAAACGACAGAATATCAATAAAACCATTGATTAATCCAATCTTTTGAAAGCAGAACACTTCAGATTACCTACAGAATCTAGAGTACGGTGTCCCTAGAGTTTCAATAACATGATCAATATCGTTACTTTGATCATAGAAGATACTTTGATCATAGAGCTGATAAACCTGTTATTCTTTGCAAATATATCTATAGATATAAAAATCAGTAAAACCTGCGTTTGAATATATCAAAGCAATCATTTGCAGTAAAATGATCTTTTACTGCATTGAAAAGCTTTTTATATACTTAAATTAGAATAATACAAAGCACATTTTAACTTCTCGAGCGATAAGTGCACCATCAGCTTATAGTTTACAATAAAAGCATTATATCAACAGCACTCAAGACGAGTGGCAGCAAAAGAGCTAGGTTGTAATGATCATTTTACATTGCTCGTAATTCATATTTTGAATAATCAACTTATTCATAAAACTGAGGAAATTTATTATTTATTACTCAAACACATCATTATTTGTATTTAATCATTCCTAGAAATGTTATACCAGATTAGAAATCGTTAGTTCTGTTTTAGTATGATAGACTAAAAGACAAATCA
Organism: Amphiura filiformis; assembly: GCF_039555335.1. NCBI lineage: Eukaryota > Metazoa > Echinodermata > Ophiuroidea > Amphilepidida > Amphiuridae > Amphiura > Amphiura filiformis. The sequence continues at coordinate 48,313,328 of NC_092636.1, read as the reverse complement.
TTTTTAGTTGACAAGTGATTCATTGCGCTATTCCAATTGAGTCCATACACTCCTATGAACGACATGACCTTAATCTCCCACACAGGGAGTAAGACTTTCAATCAGAGTTACCTGTATGGATTAGCCCATTTGAAATCTACACCCCCTGTGTGGGATATTAAGATCATATCTTCCATAGGAGGGTGTATGGATACCAACTGTAACATCCCATTTGGCTTCGTCGTATAACATATTTCCGATGATACGAGAACATCATTATACTACACGCTGCACCATAAGACGGAATTACAGTAAATCCGGCACTCCTTTACTTCCTTTCATCCATTCGTAAATGGGTATATCTGCTTGCCCTCCCAAGTAATAACCTAGCATCTGCAAACAAACTACGCAACACATACTGCCGTTTTGCGTAGGGCACATCATTTTCTGAATCACGAATTACCAATAAGTCAAAGTGCAGGATCTGCAAGCGAACTGCATATCATTTACACTATCTTAACTCGAAAGCAAATCATCTTGTGAGTGAAAAAAAAAAGTCGTAAATCCAATAGCTGCCTTATGTTTTTCAAAACTTGTACCACTGTTTAGATACCGAGTCTGAAGGTCGTGGGACTTAAGATGCTGCCAGGAGCAACTTTAATCTAATGTCTAATCTCAAAACCAATGCCCTAATAAGATCAACAGTTTTCTCACGTTTATGGATTCCCCTACAAGAATAATTTCTAAATGTAACAGGAGGCAGCCATTGCAGTTGGTAAATTAACCAAACATACAGTGCGTTTTACGTGGGATGCAATTTGGCCCTCTTCGTCAAGACAAGAGAGAATCGGCTGCAACAATTACACGTTTTTTCCAAGTAAAGCATCGGTATAATGCAACGATCATCACGCATATGAGCCTTTTTATTCTATTAACTTCGAAGCCATTTGTAATTTTGATGTCACGTAAGTGTGATTTTGGCACGAGTGACGAGAAGGATTTTAATGCTTACTCGGGTACAAGCTTACTGTCTTGACAATTTGAAATGGTAATAGAATCACCGTATCTTTTATTCATTTCTCGCATTAGAAAAGTTAAGTTAAACAAATATTTGTGGTGTCAATTGATCTGCTTATTGAGCTGCTTTTAAGCTCTTTTAAAAGCAAATAGTAACTGGCAGCATCTCATCTGTCGACGATTTGAACTGCTCATAATAGTTAACGGAGGTTTTGTTGGAAACGGATATGATAATTTGGACCACTTGCACCATATTTGTAATTCGTAACCAATCCCTGGTGGCGTAACCTAAAAAACACTTACCGGGGGCGTTGTATTTTCCAAAAGGGGGCGTTTATTATTAATAAATCATTAGTTAAGCTTAAAACTCACGCTGAAATGACGAACTATGAACTTACGAACGATGACTTTGGGTTCACTTCCGGGTTATGACCAGATTTTCGCCAATTACCGATGCAATTTCCCGATTGTGTGTGCACCTCAGTAAGCTTTATTACATAAGAAGAAGAAGAAGAAAGAATAGAAGGTGAATTATGAATAAAATACTGTAATAACTTACGAATTTTGCAAATTTTCATCCAATCTCATTGGACTTCATCTGGCAACTACAAAGATGCTCATGTATTGATCGTAATCGGAGACTGGTCAAGTTTCATAATATACATCAACATTTTCTACACAAGATAGCATTGTAATATCAGCATTTTTGAATCATCTTGGTTGAAAAATCTTGATGGGAGGATTTTAATTGAAAGGGCGACTATTCGAGGAAATACGGTATTTATTATTGCAGGTTTCTACTGTATTTGTGTATGAAAGTCCAATGATTTAAAAACAAACATCAAAATTGATTTTCAGGTATTTAAAGTACTCTTCTATATCAAAGTCCCACATCATTCAAGACATTTTCTAAGCATATTGAAATTCTTGCAAGCAAGTAACAAACCACAGCTGGCCAATCTGGAATAACCGACAATTTAGTTAAAAGGCAAAACATGAGAACCCTGTCTAATAAGCTGCAAATGAAGACCTGAGCGCAAGAAGACCGTAAGTCCACTTGGCCCCTCAACATGTATACACATAAGTTGCGTATAGTTTCTTTTAGTTTGGTAATGTTTTATTCATGTTCAGGGGCCAAAGCAAATCTTTTACAACATTTCCTGATGTTTTCACCCTGGAACATGTATTAAACATTATAAAACCATAAGAAACTATACGTAACTTTAGTGTATACATGTTGAGGGGCCAAGTGGACTTACGATCTTCTTGCGCTCAGGTCTTCAAATGTGTTTCAGAAAAAATAAGTGAAATCGTGCAAAGTACATATTTACATTCTTTAATCATTCAATTTCTGGTAAATGACTGATAAAGTTTTTATTACAGCATTGCATTGTTCACCTACTTTCCGGAACAATTTCAATGAGAATCACATTACACAAACGTATGTCTCATTCTGATCACATTATAGTTTACAAATAACATACAAAGTCAACATACAGTGACTTTGTGTTGAACTTTACGGTCTAGTGTGTGTTTGTTTCTACTACCTGAGGAAATATCCAGGGCTAGGCAAGTCATTCATTTACATGTTGTCAGATGCCACGAGACCTGGTTCTTTAAAACTGTTTAGGAAATAGGTTGTCTATGTGTATGTCCTATTTAATCTTTGTATACTTGAGTGTAACAGAATTCCTAATTATACTATTTTATCTGTCTCTGTAAAGTTTCAAAACGAAATACATGAAGTAACACATGATCAGTCTACTAATTGTTATTCTATAGTTGTTTTATTCAATTGCTTAAATTAATGGCTGAAAGCTTTTTCTACTAACAAAATTAACAGTTTGATACATACAATTAGGTACCATAAAGAGTTAATACATACACACAAGTTTAAACCCGCATACATATTACATCCCACGGACAACTTGTATTTGTGAAACCTCACTAGATAGTAATGTGTATATTGGAAAACACACTCATTCAACAACAAAAAACGTGACCTGCTGTTCATGCTGTAGAATAGTAAAAAGCGACACTCGCCTTCTTTATTGGAAATTTAATCAACCTTTATTTCTTAAAAACGTTTAGAAAATCAATCACGTTAGTTTGAAATTCTCGATATACAGTTTATAATATCAGATGATAGATCTATGGGCAATGAGTATGACCACTGACCGTTCGGTCTTTTAATTAATCCAATACAGATGACCTTGAAGAACACGTAGTTGATAATGTTGTCAAGACAAGATGTATTTCATTTGTAACAATATGTTCAACAGATGACAATATTTACAAATGTGATGCGATCAAGCAAAATCAGTCGGAACTCGAAATATTAAGTTTTCAGTTTCTTCTAGGAAAACAAAGGCATTTACAAAGCTTCATTTTGCAGGAAACCCCATTAAAATTGAACAACCAGTTCCAAAGATATGAGCAATTAAAGAGTTTTCAAAACAACAGGAAACAAAAGAAAACATTTTCTTTGTCTGGCTATATCTCAAAATCAATATTTCCGAGTTCCGACTGATTTTGCTTGATCGCATCACAAATGACGAAGTATAATTTCTGATTAAATGGACAATCCGAATAACACTAGATGTTTGGTATGGAGAGCAGTTAGGGTCAGAATTGGAAAACAAAGACACATGGGGTATGGAAGGCAAAACTAGAAAAAATCATGAACTTAAACATGATAAATGAAAAGGTGTAATGAAATATAACAAAAAAACAACTTCATTGTAAAATATATTATATAATTTGCCTTCATTTCTTATACATAAAATATTACGAAAGGATATCATCCGCGGATGAAAGACTGATGTTCAAAAATAAGGGCATTATAATATGGATTGGAAAACACCATCATTCAGGAAAATACTGCCGGAAAGCTAACCACCCACTTGCTGCAGAATAGTAAACATGGACACTTCATCTTCTTTATTAGAAATTTAATTAACATCTATTCCTTAAAAACGTTTAGAAAATCAATCACTTTTGTTTGCTAATTTTCAAAACGAATGATGTAAATTGTTACCAATGAATCAAGATGTATGTTATACTATGATCAGCTCTTCGGTTTATTCGGTTTTTGTTACTGCGCGAGTCAATAAAGTTCCAACCTACGCACGCGTAAATTCACAAAAGCGCGCGTCATTCACGCAATACGCAAAGCGCAGTCGCGTAGGTGCTGCGCCCAGCTGTGTGTACGCCATTCTATATCAATCCACGATGTTATGAGTCCCGCCTATTACAATCTGATCAGAGTATAGTGCTCGTCTCCAAATGACCAATCCTAGTGTGTAGTTTTGAAAATCTATGGATCAAGAATGACATTCGACATGTCAATGACGTCATTGTAAAAATATAACTTGCCTTTAATTCTTACATAAATTATATACAAACAGAAACAAACAAAAAACGATATCTGCCACGAATAGAAGTATGGAGTTTATAAATAATAAGGAAGCTATATGGATTGAACAAAACACACCTAGGCTATACTCAAAATGGTACCTAAAACTGAACCATTTTCAATTGGCAGCAAATCTGAGCACTTATGTTCTTTTTACAGTCTTCATGATATTATCAATATAATTAGCAACACGTATTAAAATTAGACGATGTTGATTGACAATTCGCATAAACTCATATCTGAAAACACCAACTGGTTATGCAACCAAATTACCAGATGTTACAAGTTTGCCATTAGCTCACCACCACCTTTTTAACATATAATCCAGAAGAAAAGATATATAAATATTTTGCTAAAGATGTTCTGTAAATAGTGCGTATTTGTCACAACTTGACCCAAATATTTATGATAAAAAAAGCAAACAAAGCGGAATACACCTGTACACATGAGAGTTCTTAACATATTTCCACCATGTTAGTTATTTGGCAAACCACACTTCCTCTAGAGAAGATGTAGAACCTTTTTAATTTGTAAATTGTGACATTTTCTCTCCATTCTATTTATAAGCCTGTCACATAAGACGAAATGTTATCTTGCTCAAGAATCTAATAGAATTGAACAGTCTTCACATTCTATTTCACCCCGTCAGATGGGGTTGAAATTGTATCTTGTTTATTGCATTGAATACCCGCATTTAGGTTTAAGCTGTAGCACCGTGCTTAGAATTCTGTTTCTCAGTTGTTGAGCTACGTTATTATTCATTTTCTTTCAAGACGTTTTTAACAACATGAGTTTCCATCACTGGTGTTAATAACAATTACCAACAATCAATAATAAGTTCATGCAGGTTTTCTTTTCATGATTTTATAGTCCATAGAGTTATGTATAAGAGTACACTTCACAGAGCCACGATTTCTTCGCTTCAAGCGCAGATACAATCACCTTCACCCCTTTTACTGACATGACCTTTTACTTCCTGTAATGATCATCATACTGACCAACGATAGCCAACAAATGACCCCAAGAAACAAATCTGAAAATGATCATGATAATAGTCTTCTTTCTCGGAGTCTTCTTTTACGAGACACATTTCCGTATTCGCTTTCTAAGCCGTTGTTTTGTGACCATCAAACACTTGAAAAACTGATGTTTAGATTACCTTTGACTAAAATATCATGTTACAGACAGACAACTAACAAGTAAAAGAAACAACGTGAGATCATATTTCATCTGTTCATCAGTATGGTTATTTAAACAATAATTCGTTATCTCCTAATGTTTGTTTTCATTACATTGTCAACATCAAGATCAAATAGAATAGCATTAATTGTCTATACGGTAGAATATGTATATATTATGTATGAAATGGGAGTGTTTTGCATTAAATGTTATCTTTAATTAGATTTCTACATATTCCATATACTGCAATAAATGATAGATGATAGATAGATCATATTTGTATGGAAAACTAGGATGCGTAAAAAATTCTTCCTCTTCATCTTTTGATTAAAATAAAGGGGAGAAATGCTTTCAGTGATGAAAACAAGCAAGGTTCTTTATTTGAATCGAATGCCTTGGGGAGTTAGAAGCCAATAAAAAGTATGAGGAGCTTTCAAGGGACGACGAACCTTGTGCCTACTGACTTTATGCGACGGACAAATTACCTGAAGTGATTTGTGCCAATTTGAGTTCTATAGTCTTAAACACGTACTTATAATGCAGTTATTATGCCGAATGTCAATATACAAAGCTGATTCCGTTTATTATTATCGAATAAATGCTTATTTTCAAAGCTAGGTTTACTTTTTGTTTAATGATCCTTTGTTTATTTAAGTTAAATAGCAAATAATAACAAAATCATGATGAAAATCTGTAACACATAAAGCGTCAAAAAAGAGCTTTTCATGTTTAATTGTTATTTTCTCTTCATTAAGGGATTTTTTCTCAAGTAATAAACCAAATGTAGGCTTTCTCTTCAATGCAAAATCTAAGGTTTCTAAAACACTTCTCACCATTAAAGGGATTTGCACAATTATTGATGCTTAAGGGCTGGGGTATGAACGTTTGGACAGTATTTATTTTGGGACATTAGAGCACATCAGACATATCGAATTGCATTCTGAATACGAAGAATGTCATTCTGATATCAAATAATTTTGATTTTTGAAATTCGCAATTTAATACACATTTTATGGCAAATCATTAAAAATGATATTTTGATATTTAACAGTACTTGAAGTAAACTTTATAAATCTGATTATTTATACTTAAAGTGTATGTAGGTGGGATGAAAAGCCGACGATCAATTGAAAAGTTTGACCTTTCGTATTGAAGATATGGATTTTTTTCCCAAAACACACACAAAAAAAAATTAGGTCTTTTTGAGAAAAAAATCCATATCTTCAATATGAAAGGTCAAAATTTTCAATTGACCGTCGGCTTTTCTTCCCTGCTACATACACTTTAAGAATATATCATTAGATTTATATAGTTTACTTCGAGGACCGTGACTGTTATATATCAAAAATTTGATTTATAATTTGTCTTAAAATTTGTATTATATTGTGATTTTCAAAAATGAAAATTATTTGATATCAGAAAGACATGCTTCGTATTCAGAATGCAATTCGATAGGTCTGAGTGCTCTTATGTCCCACAAAAACTATACTGTCGAAACGCAATAAACGCTCATTTTAGATCCCTTAAGGCACTTAAAGATGAAGATAAATTAGATTATAGCCTTCTTTGCTGAATTGATATTAGCGATTTTTTCACTTGTGCTACCTTTTCTTAATGGAATGAACACCCTTACATACTGTTATAATATACAGTAAGCAAAAGATTTAAGGTACCAGTTATGTTCACCACTGTATATCCTAAATAAAGACAAATGTGTCAAAATTAAAACAAGCAGTCGACGCCTGTACTCTTTAGCTCTGATTTAAGACCTTATTTGTTGAAGTTGGTTGAGAATTAAAGAAACGGTGATCCAAAACCTAATGAAGATACGAAATAAAAAGTTGCACTTTTGTGTTCTAATCAATGAAAGCACGACGCTAGTTTTTCGTCCTAATCAATGACAGCACGACGCTAGTTCTCTTGTTCGCGAACGCTTTGTGTACAAATCAATAGGGCGTGCAATGTGGCAAACTGCAACTTTTACATTTGCATCTTCCTTGGGTTTTTGGATCGCCATGTCTTTATTTCTTAAACAATTTCAACGAATGAGGTCTTAAATTCGAGATAAAAGATGCAGCTATTGGCTGTTGGTTTCAATTATGACATATCTGCCTTTGCTTATGATATATATTGTATGCATCGTAGCTTCTATACTTCTTTCTCCATTTTAACAAATCTAACAGATGATGATTATCACAAACATAACCATATTATACTCAAAAGAATATAATTCAACCTAAAAGCAACATTTTTAGTGAAAATATTACCACATGTTATCGTACCTAATATTGTCTCAATGAAGGCTATTGTTATTCGGCAACTGATCTTCTTTGGTAACGGTATCTTTATAAACCGACATATACACATTGGAAATCGTCTGTCTTAATGTGTAATAATAAGTCAATAAATACAAATACCGAGTGAAAACAATTATTATAAACACGTTTCATAGTTCTTTTCTATTACCCTTCACCTTAAGGGATGTATACTATCAAGATACCCATGGCGATTGAAACATGAATGGAATTGCAACTTGGCGTCAGTGCCACTACTTCAATGGCCGTTCGATATAAGTATGGAAATTTTTTCGTCATAACTGCCAGCTTATATGTTATTTGATATGTACTTGTGTCGTAAGGCGGTTGAAGGTGTGTGGGTATCTGTAGGTGGGTGTGTTGTGATTAAATGTGAATAGGAATGATTATAAGACTTATAGAATGGATTTTACAAACATATTTGTAATTCAGCCTTAGGCTTAGTAGTCCATAATTAAAAAAACGAATCTAATGCAAGTAATTGCTTGGCCCATAATTGATAATAATGATAAAATGAAACAAAACGCTATAACAAAATTAACCTATTTCAACCGTGGCCTTGAGAAACAGAGCAATGTGTGATAATATGGGGTTTCTTAAATATTAACTGGAACACCTTTAGAACTGAAATAATTGTATATCTTGGTGTAGCTTATTCATCCAAGTTATAACAAGGAAAACTGATCCTGAACTCTGTCAATACTTGCAATGGACATTTGTTCAAATGTTCCCATACGTTTTTTGTAATTTATATGTTCACAAAATTCCTCCAATTATGGGAAACGATATCAATATTCGTCCTTTGATATATCCACTATATATCCCACCATCTATCCTTATATCTAATATATCTATCCCACCATCAATGCCTTATTGAATACCACTGGACCAGACCGTGGTACAAAACTGGTCATGGAACATTTCCAAATGATACTCCATGATAGTGTTCTCAAATGAAACATCTCATTTCGTGTATGTTGAATATGGAATTTTGTTCCCTGCTCAAGTTATATATAGAGCTATATAAAGGAGTTTGGTCGTGTATATTAGCTATCTGTAGCTCAGGTAAATATGAAAGCAGACATGCATAGAGAGATGTGATATTGATTGTCCAAATCCGGGTAGTTTAAATATCATAGGGTACTATGATGATTATTTCAGGTAATCGTAAATGCATTTACAAGCTGAATAAAACATGATAAAATGCAGCTACTCATATGTTAGTTTTTGTGAGCTTAATTGGAGGTTTTTATTCCAACTGCTTCTTGATGTTCTATACACAACGTTTGCCATCTCTGCCATCTAGTGCGAAAAACATTAGTACCAACATTTCCATTTGTCATTACTATGACATCATTACTAGCGAAATTGGGAATAATTAATACACACAAAATAATATGTTCATGATTATTTATCAAATACATTGGTTGACACATAAATTCCCTTACTTAAATTGAACTTAACACCAGTATATAAAACATATATAATATAGATACATATATAATACAAGTATATATAATGTGTTTGATCGTGGTATTCTATATTGCTTAAATATACAGATAGTAAACAAATTTATATCTTCAATATTTAAATATTTGTTCTGGACGATATATTAGTAATTATACCAAAGATATTTTCTATATTTGACAACAGTAGGTAGATAGCCGACGTACACTGTAAATCACAACAGTCTGTTCTATATGCTGACAATAGCATTTTATCTTCGAGACAATAGTTTATACATATTTGTCCGATTCCTGTATGGTAAAATATATTATTCCTTATCAAGCGACCTAGAGCATTTCAAAGCAAAGTAAGAATTCGGACATTCAATATTTTCTTACTTAAAAAAATATCCTGTCAAAGGAGTAGTGTATAATGTGTCCATTGACCGGGCAGTAGTCATGTTTATGACGATAGAAACAAGTGGTTGAATGACCTATGAATGATGACTGTTAAGACAATCATCCACAAAACTGACACGTGTAGATTTCTTGTTTGAATAAATATATACAGTAAGCCAAAAAATTAAGGTACCAGTTATTTTCACTCCTGTATATCCTAACTAAATACAGATAAGCCAGAATTGGAACCAGAAGCCAATAGCTGGATCTGTTAGCTCGAATTTAAGACCTCATTCGTTGAAATTGTTCAAGTAATAAAGACACGACGATCCAAAACCCAAGGAAGATGCCAATTTAAAAGTTGCAGTTTACTACATTGCATGCCCTATTGATTTGTACACAAAGCGTTCGCGAACAAGAGAACTAGCGCCGTGCTTCCATTGATAAGCACGTTAAAACTAGCGTCGAGCTTTCATTGATTAGAACTCAAATGTGCAAGTTTTGATTTCGTATCTTCATTAGGTTTTAGATCACCGTTTCTTTAATTCTCAACCAATTTCAACAAATAAGATCTTAAATCAGAGCTTAAGAGTACAGACATATGTGTCTTTACTTAGGATATACAGGGTGAACACAACTGGTATCTTAATTCTTTGGCTTTAATACTGTACGTGTGTTATGATAGTCATGAAGTATACACCAAAATTGATAAGATAAACTAAGCCTGCATGTATCAAAAGCAAACACACAAAGTTTTATAGAAAAAGTTCAAATTTCGGTTTTAAAGGGTATTAAACGTTTTAATAACATTTATAAAACATTTTTGAAAACGTGATGCAAAACATTCTAACAGAATGTTTTGATTTGATATAATATTTGACAAAATATTTTGCAGACATGTTTGCTAAAATTCTTTACAATAACGTTTAAAAAGCGTTTTCATGATCTTTATATAACCCGACATTTAAATGTTATTAAAACGTTTTGAATAAATGTTTTAAGAACACGTGTTTACTGGGTACTTATTTCCCACTCAATACTACAGAGTGTCATTGAATGGATAATAGTTGACAATTTAGAGAGGCACTATATGATTTGGTTTGTAAGAGTATAAATTTTTGAGTTCGTTATCGAATAGATTCCTACCATTATTTATCGAATTGATTCCTACAATTATTGAATAACTTCAGCAAATCAGCAAGAAATAAGTTCTAAACAGGGCTACTAAACTTTCAACAAAATAACCCTGCTGGTAATGTTCAAAATCTAAACAAGAATGATTTTTGGAACTAAAACGAAGATCAGAGATAACCCAATGTTAGCAGAATATATTCGAGCTACTGAATCAGCAAAGCTTTTTTTTATACGCTTGGCTATCCTTCATGAGCTGAAACGAAAGGGTTTATATATATTTATAGCGATAATTTACCGCTTAAAATAATATATTTCTACATTGTTACATCTACACATACAGCAATTAGTTATCCTGTAACATTATCATGTCCTATCAAAGTATAACCGGTTACCACAAAGCCCTGCAAGACTACCATAAAATGTATCTTTCACGGAAGGAAGTAATAATATATCTAAAATTGATTACGAACTTAATGTAAGGTAACAAGATAGGGCAATAGGGGGAGGTCAACGACAAGTGTTGTCAAAAGTCCTCTCAAAGCTAATTTCATCTTAATAGATTGTTCTACAAAAACATTACGCCTGGCAGGTAGACAACTATAACACCATCCACACATCTATCCACTTCTGGTATCGCATGTTCCCAGTGTCAAAGAGTGCCCCAATGCATGCATAATATTTCTTAAGCATATCGTAAGTGCGGCTTGCCAATTTGGAATCAGGTTTACCCGAGACGTGGTGGGGAATTTCACTATGTCGGGCTGTCAGCGAGAAAATATTGATGTTATTGACTTCACCAGAACTTGTTCGTCACATGGGGGGAAAGCTCAACAACTTCAAAATGGTGACGTGAAGGCACTCAAGAGACCTCACGTCAGTAACTTGTAAAGACTCCCTGAGAAGAAGAGACAACACGCAGATGTGTTTTATATTTGTTTAATGGCTTGGCACTGCAATAGACAACAAGTGATTACTTTGTACCGTCTTTCCCGCCTGTTCTTGCAGGATGCAGCATTCAAATATCCGGCGCAAGATAGCGCCCATGTTGCTGACTGTGATCAAATGTCAGACCCCAAACCCAGAACTAGTTTGATAAATACTACATTGAAGAAAGGAAATTACTACTTGGATTTTTGTTTTCACTGTTTCATCGCCTTTCTGATTCAATTACTGGTACTTGTTTCCTTTAATTTAACTTCAATCTACCTGGGTCCTGTTTTGTTTGCACTACACCTTATTGTATTCCTCTCGGAGGCTTTAAGTAAAACACAGTGTACTGCTATTTAAAGCTCGTCTACATCTCATGGTAAATCACGATATCGGCTCTATTCTAACCATTTTCAATATTACTTGTTCATGAACTGGTACAATCTGGGGCAACCAGCAACTTGAATGGCAACGATGAGTCCTATCTAATAAACTATGTTTCAACAAAAAGGAAAGAAAAAAACTAAATCCGCAAAGTAAATCCATCTACAATCTGATTAACATGATTATTGACTGAAATGTTGTTTTTTAACCTAAAGCACTAACATCTTCTGATACCCAAAAAACCTCACATTAGTTATTTTAATATTCACATACTTTATAAGATACACATACATATAATAGTTCACAAAGAACATAAAAGGTCAACGTACAATGTCTTTGTGATCAACGTTATGGTCTAGTTGTGTACGTTTCTAGTATTCACTAATATCTGAGAAAATATCCAGGTCTATGCAACTTGTTCAGTTTTGAGTTTTTCAGTTTTGAGTTCAGTGATAGTTGGACAATATACTTTATATAAAGTATACAGTATATAAAACCAAAAAAAAGCCTGATGCGTTACTGAACATGTTAATCAGGACTGTTTTTGAAAATTATAACAAGGTTTCATAGTTCTAGTCCAATAAAACAGTACTCACTGTGGACGTTTCGATGTCTAGCAGACTCCTTTTTCAACACTGTTGATGTTGTGACAATCTTCTGTTTACCGCAAAGGATGCTGGTTGCTTAGCAACGCCCCGTGGTAAATTACGGCGGGCAAAATTTTATCTAAATGAGGACGAGTGACGTAGTATTCGATAGGATCTATAATCCAGCAACTTAACCACAATCGTGACCAAAGAAGATTCGTGCACCTGTACACACAAGAGTTCTTTTCCCCATTAGAATAATAAATATTTGACAAACCAAGCTTCCTTTAGAGAAGGTAGAGAAGGTGCAGTCTTTTTAATTTGTTTGTGACGTTTTCTCTACATACTATTTATAAGCCTGTCACATAAGACGAAATGTTATCTTGTTCAACAATCTAATAGAATTAAACAGTCTTCACGGTCTATTTCACCCCGTCAGATGGGGTTGAAATTGTATCTTGTTCATTGTATTAAATAACCCATTTATATTTAAGCTGTAAAACCGTGCTTAGAATGTGTTTTTCATTTGGTGAGTTACTTTACAGGTTAACCATTAAATTTTACATTTAACATGATTGTTTAGCTGTTTTCATTACTGCTTTTTATAATAAACAAGTACAGTCAACAATAACTTCATGAAGGTGTTTGTAGTGATATGTATAAAAAGTACACTACAAGCAGAGGCAGTATATTTTCGCTTCAAGCGCAGATACAATCAGCTTCACACATTTTACCGACATGACCTTTTACTAAGTGTAATGATCATCATATTGACCAATGATAGCCAATAAATGCCCCAAGAAACAAATCTGAAAATAATCATGATAATAGTCTTCTTACTCGCAGCGAAGTTTTACGAGACACGTTTCCTTATTTTGTTTCTCAGCCGATGCTTGGTGACCATGAAAGCGTAGAAAAAACTGATAGGGCGATGTTGTGTAATGCTGAGTGGTGATTAAAATTCCCTTCAAGAGTTTGTGCACTTACGTGAAAAACATGGTAGCAAACATAATAATGAGTAAAATATTCTGCCTGATACAGACAGAAAAGTAAAAAGTAAGGAAAATAACGTGAGATCATATTTCCTTTGTTCATCAGTACAATATACTGATGTTTTTTTTCTTTGCTTTATATTGTAAACATTAAGGGATCTAAAATGAGCGTTTATTGCGTTTCGACAGTATTTTTGTGGGACATGAGAGCACCTCAGACCTATCGAATTGCATTCTGAATACGAAGCATGTCTTTCTGATATCAAATAATTTTCATTTTTGAAAATCACAATACAATACAAATTTTATGACAAATGATAAAAATTTGATATTTTTCAAATTTTGATATATAACAGTCCTCGAAGTAAATTATATAAATCTAATGACATATTCTTAAAGTGTATGTAGCAGGGAGGAAAAGCCGACGGTCAATTGAAAATTTTGACCTTTCGTATTGAAGATATGGATTTTTTTCCCAAAAATACCTAATTTTTTTGGTGTTTCGGGAAAAAATCCATATCTTCAATACGAAAGGTCAAAATTTTCAATTGATCGTCGGCTTTTCATCCCACCTACATACACTTTAAGTATAAATCATCAGATTTATAAAGTTTACTTCAAGTACTGTTAAATATCAAAACATCAATTTTAATGATTTGCCATAAAATGTGTATTAAATTACGAATTTCAAAATGACATTCTTCGTATTCAGAATGCAATTCGATATGTCTGATGTGCTCTAAATGTCCCACAATAAATACTGTCCAAACGTTCATACCCCAGCCCTTAAGATAAAATAGAATTTCATTTGGCTACGTGGTAGAATACGTACTATATGCAATGTATAACACGGAAGTGTTTTACATTAAACGTTCCTTTGATTAAACTTCGTCATATTTCATACACTGCAATTTAAATGATATTATGATAAATAGATCATATTTTTATGGAAATCTAGGATGCGTAAACGATACTTCCTCTTCAGCTTTTGATTAAAATAAAGGCAAGAAATGCTTTCAGTGATGAAAACAAGCAAGGTTCTTTATTTGAATCGAATGCCATGGGAGCAATAAAAGTATGAGAAGCTTTTCAGGGACGACGAACCTTGCACCTACTGACTTTATGCGACGGACACATTACCTGAAGTGATTTTAGTTCTGTAGTCTTTTAAAAACACTTCTAATCTTACAATAAATAGATAAATATGTGTTCGTTTGTTTGTTTTTTCCATCAAAAGGTCTTTCTATTTTGATCTAACATAACGAAACATAGACGAGAAGAAAGCTTAGATTAGTGGGAGTTACATAACCTATATTTGGTTGAAATCGGTCAAAAATTGGGTTCAAAAAATGAATAATTAATTATAATGTTCGATAATTAATAATCATGATGAAATCAAGCACTGACAATTTCAGTCGCGGACTTGAGACATATTTAGAGTTACCTAAAACATTAACCATTACACTTGGTTATATAACTGCATGAACGAAAACTTTAAATTCATCCAGTAAGCAAGGAAAACTACTTCTGAGAACTGTAAATAGTTTTTAATGGGCCTACATATTTTTCAATATAATTGTTTTATATGTTTATAGTTTAGTCCTATAGGTTATACCTTTTAATATTCATACTTGTTAAGCCCTTTTACCACATAATAACTCTCCGTCTGATCTAATCATGCCTACCCATTTTCACCACAATATGTAATACCGTAAAACCAGACCATTCCACAACACGTAGAGGTTTGTCACAAATTGTCCAAATCAAGATTGTTTCTGCCTCTGATACTCTGTAAGAGCATTGTTAAACATGTTAAAAGAGGATTCTTGCCGTGTTTTCCTGTTTAGTAGCCAGCTATAAATTGACTCGATCTAGTCAGAAGTACACTTTTATAATACCATTTGATATTGATTGTCCACCTCCAAGGAGTGCAAATATCAAAAGGTAACACTCTAGAGGTACCACATCAGAAGACACGAGTTTTTGCTTGCGGTGAGATCATTATTTGTGATAGTAATCTTGCCATAATTCGAGAAAATATTAAATTACCTAGTCATTATGTAATTGAGTAAGTTGTTTAACATCGCATGTTCAGCTTTTTTATTTGATTTGTTCTTATGAGTTCCTCTGCAGGTTTTGTTGCAACCCCTCTTAATTTTCTGTACTAAACACTTTGTGTTGTTATTGGTAGCAATTTGCCTCTGCTATATAATGATAACAAATTAAGTAAGACTATTTTCCATGGGGAACATTGCAACGACGTCACTATGTAAGTGCGTCCTAGCGAAATTGTGAAATGAAATAGCAGGTATACGCAAAATAATTAATGATTTATTTACCAAATACATTAACATATAACTTCTCTTTCTTAAGAGTAAAGACATAGAAATAATGACTAAATGAACAACGTGTCCTTGTTTATACCATGATATTGTAGTATAACTTCAGCTAACGATTCACATACACGCAATTTTTGACACAAAACACCCCTTCACGACGACCCCATATACACCAACATGACACAACACCATGCAACGCCACCTTATAACTCGCCACTAAATTGTTATGCAGGTATTCTATACCATCCAAGAGCGTGAGCATAAATGTCTATGAACTATGACAATCACAGCACGTGTCAGACCTATTGTTGGCATTGATACGATAATTATGCCCCCAATAATGGCTTACTTTTTAACAGTTAAACTGTGATTTTTACTCTTGAGAAATTGATGAATTTATCGAAAAACATTTCAGATAACGATACCTTATTGCTCCCATCCCTTAATATTAAGTTATCATCTATATCAGCGATACTCAAACAAAATGTGTTCGATTAGATCGCGGTTCTCTATATTATGCAGACGAGTATATTTTGTTTGCGATCTATCAATGTTTGTATAAAAACAAAATGACTGTCCATATTTGACAGCTTTAATAAGCTTTTACTGTAAATTTCAACTGTAAGTAGTGTATAGTGTACCCGTCGACCGGGCAGTAGTCGTATTTCTGACGAGAGAAACAAGTGGTTGAATGACCCATGGATGATGACTGTTAAGACAACTAACATAAGCTGTAAGTTGTTTTCATTACACTATATATCGAAAAAACTGACACTTGTAGATTTCTTCTTTGAAATAAAACACCTGTATTATGATAGTCAATGAAGTATACACCAAAATTGATAAAGGTAAATTACACCTGCGTGTATCAAAATGTCTAGATTTGTCTATGCCTACTCACTTCCCACTCAATACTACAGAGGATCATTGAATGGATAATGGCATGATTTAGAGAGGTACTGCATGCATTTGGGTTGTAAGAGTACAAATGTATTTCAAAACTACATATTTTAAAACTACATATTTTAGTGTGTTATCGAATATTATGGTCTTGTTGACATACCACCATGCCACCTTGTGCTGCTGTCATCACGTACAAGAGGTCACAACCTAAGCTTTGTGATCCCTCGAGCCTCCATCTTGGTGTACCAACATGCATTCTTCCCCAGTACCATCCGGATGTGGAATGCACTTCCAGCTTCCTTGGTCACCGCTCCATCCTGTGAGGCATTCAGAGGAGGCCTGGCCAACATCATCCCTTAAGCATCATTGGAGTTTTTAGCCGCACTGTACAGCACCTTCATCTATTTTCTGCACCTCTTGTGTTTTTCTGCACCGCACTTGCTCCATGGATGTGATAATACTCGGCCACCGAGGGATACATCTCACCACAAAGAAGAAGAAGAAGAAGAAGAAGAAGATTCCTGCGATTATTATCGAATTGATTCCTTCAATTACTGAATAACTTCAGAGAATCAGTAAAAAAAGGGCTACTAAACTTTCAATAAAATAACCTTGCTGGTAATGACCCAAATCTAAACAAGAATGATTCTGTGGAATATTCAACCACAGTGTGCTATTTAAAGCTCGTCTGCAACTCGTAGTCAGTCACGATTTTCGGCTGTGTTCTAACCTTTTCAATAATTATACTTATTCATGAGCCGGTACAATCTGGGGCAACCTGCGAGTTGAATCTATTAAACCAAGTTTCAATAAAAGGGGAAAAAAGAATTCGCAAAGTACATCTATCTACTTTCTTTGATAATTTAATTCTAAACAAATGACTGATAAAGGTTTTTCTTAAACCTAAAACACGACTTTCCGTAACTTTCGAATATAAAAGAATCACATTACACAAAGCTATTTTAAGATACACATACATGTATAGTTAACAAAGAACATACAAAGTCAACATGCAAATGTCTTTGTATTGAACTTTACGTTATTGTTGTGTTCCTATTTTTCACTAATACCTGAGGAAATATCCAGGGCTAGGCACGTCATTCATTTACATGTTGTCACGAGACCTGCTCCTTTAAAACTGTTGGGTAGCCTATGTGTCCTATTTAGTATTTGTTTTCGAAAGTGTAACAGAGCTCCTAATTATGCCTTTTTGTCTCTTTCTCCGAGATTCCGTCAAAACGAATACAGCAGATGGACAGTAATAGTGTATCAATTTCTATTCTATTAATCTTTTTATAATTGTTTAAACTAATGCCTACCAGGTTCATACTTACAATTAGGAGAACATTAAGAGTTAATACATACATACAAGTTTAAACCCGCATACATCCCACGGACAACTTGTGTGTAAGTAATGTGTCAATTTAAAAAAAACCTGCTCATTACAATTTTGTTGTAATGTCCTGTTGCTGAAAACGACACTTCACATATTCATTGAATACGTAATAAGCCTTTCTTAAAACTTTTATAAAATCAATCAATTTTGTTTGCTAATTTTCAATTTACGCATGGAAACAAAGTGGCATGATCTTCGGGAATTAAATATAACAAACAAATTTTTCACCTGGTTCGCCGTCGCAAATAATAAAGGATACAAGTAGAAAAAGTGATCGCGCCTGGGAATCGGTCCTAGGACCTCACAGGTTTACGACACCTGTGCCTTAGCCATTCTACCACGGGAGCTTCATGATTGGGCTAGTTGAAATTCGAAAACTGAACCATTTTTTATTTGGGTGGAAATCTGAGCACTTACTCTTTAAACAAAGATCCTGAAACATTTAACTTGCTTTAATCAATATAATTAGAATACCGTATTACGGTTATACAATTGTATGGGTAATTCGTATAAATTCACACCTGACTAAGATATACACATGTGAGCCTAAATGATACAACATTACCATTTGCTCACCACCACGACCTTCTTTTTCACCTATAATCCAGAAGAAAAGATTCATGAGTATATAAATATTTTGCTAAAGAAGTTCTGTAAACAGTACTCATTTGCCACATCTTTACCCCCAAAAGAAAAAAAAGAAAGCTGGTTCATGCACCGGTGCACATAAGAGTTCTTAACATGTTTCCGCCATTTGACAAACTACGCTTCCTCTAGCGAAGATGCAGAATCTTTTAATTTGTAAATTGTAACATTTTCTCTTCATTCTATTTATAACCCTGTCACATTAGACGAACGAAATGTTATCTTGTTCAAGAATCTAATAGAATTGGAGCAGTCTTCACATTCTATTTCACCCCATTAGATGGGGTTAAATTTATTAAAATTATTGCATTGAATACCCACATTATGTTTAAGTTGCAGAATTGCGCTTAGAATTCTGTTTTCATTTGGTGACTTACGTTATTAGGTTATCAATTATATGCATTTAAATAACGTAATTGTATGTGCTTTTCATTACTGGTTTTCTCACAATAATCAACAATCAACAACATGTTAATGCAAGTTTCCTTAATGTTTTGTTGTCCACAGTGATAAAAAAAATAGGAAACTACAAGCAGAGTCAGTATATTTTCGCTTCAAGCGCAGATACAATCACCTTCACACATTTTACCGACATGACCTTTTACTAACTGTAATGATCATCATATTGACCAATGATAGCCAATAAATGCCCCAAGAAACAAATCTGAAAATAATCATGATAATAGTCTTCTTTCTCGGAGCGAAGTTTTACGAGACACGTTTCTGTATTCTCATTCTTAACCGTTGTTTAGTGACCATGAGAAAATTGAAGGGGCGATGTTGTGTGATGTTTTGTGGTGATTATTTCACCATTTACTAAAATTCCACTTCGTGAGTTTGTGTACCGTGCAAAAACATGGTAGCAAACATGATAATGTATTAAAATATCCTGTAACAGACAGGAAACTATAACAAGCAAGAAAAATAAAGTGAGATCATATTTCCTTTATTCATCAGTATTTAAATAATAATCCATAGTCTGCAGATGTTTGCTTTCATTGTAAACAATAAGATCAAATAGGATAGCATTTGTATATACGGTGGACTATGTATTATGTATAACGTGGGCGTGTGTTGCATTAAACGTTCCCTTTGATTAGATTTTTAAATTTTTCACATACTGCAATTTACATGATAGTAAGCTGATGGATACATCATATTTTTAAGGGCGAAAAATGCATTCAGTGATGAAAACAAGCAAGGTTCTTTATTTGAATCGAATGCCTTGGGGAGTTAGAAGCCAATAAAAAGTATGAGGAGCTTTTAAGGGACGACGAACCTTGTGCCTACTGACTTTATGCGACGGACAAATTACCTGAATTGATGTGTGCCAATTTGAGTTCTGTTGACACACGTACTTATAGAATGAAGGTAAAGTACCAAATGTCAATATGCAAAACTGATTCCGGTTATTATTGTCGAATAAATGCGTGTTTTCAAAGCGAGTGGTTTATTTTTTGTTCAATGATCCTTTGCTTATTGTTTTACATACATACATACTTTTATTAAGACAAGAATAATCTCTTAGATTAATGTTTTGAATATATTCCAGTTAAATAGCAAATAAAAACGAAACCTGATGACATTCATCGCCAAATCCATAACACGTATAGTGTCATCATCCAAAAATACGTTTTATGTTTGGTTGTTATTTTCTCTGCTTAAGGGACTAGATTTTTCTAAAGTAATAAGCTAAATGTAGGCTTTTTTTAAATACGAAATTTAAGGTTTCTACAACACTTCTCACCACCAAAATCATTCGCTCAATTATTGCTGCTCAAGGCACTTAAACATGGAAGCAAATTAGATTATAACATTCTGTGCTGAATTGATATTAGCGATTTTTTTACCTGCGCTCTCTTTTCATAATGGAATGAACATCATTACTGCTATATATTGTGTGCATCGGGGCTTCATCAATAATGCAATTCTCCATTTTAAACATTACTAGACGCTGACATGCATTGTCGCAAATATATTTATCTACTCAAAGTGATATCGTGCACCTTAACAGCAACATTTTTGTAAAACAATATTAGCGAGATATATCGGCTAATAATGTATCAATGAAAACTATTTTGATTCGGGCAACCGAGATCTACTTTGGTAAATGCAACTTCACTGACTTATAAGCAGTGGAAATCGTGTGATGTAATGATAAGAGGTAAATAAGTACAAAGACGTAAGAAAATTCCTTTTCTATTACACTTCACCTAAAGGGAATGCATACTATCAAGATACCCATGGCAATTAAAATGTGAATAGAATAGGACCATAAAGTCAATGCCATACTTCAATGGCCGTTCGATTTGTTCTTCCTTAATACCAGTTTATATGTTATTTGATATGTTTTTGTGTCGTAAGGCGGTTGAAGGTGTGTGGGTATCTGTAGGTGGGTGTGTTGTGATTATATGTGAAGAATGGATTTCACAAATATATATTATAGACTACGTTGGAACAAACTATAATCATAATGCTTAGGGCCAATAAAACAAACCTAAAATTCTAGATACGGAATGTGGTAACAGATGAAAAAACGTGGAATTGTTCGATAATTAATAATCATGATGAAACCATGCGCTAACAAATTAACCTATTTCGGTCGCGGCCTTGAGAAATAGATCAAGTTATAATAATTTGGAGTTACTTAAATATTAACAGCAACATTATCGAACTAAACGAAAACTATTATTCATCCAGTAAGGAAGAAAAACTAGTTCTGGGCTCTGTAAATAATTTTAATGTGCCTACATTTTTTCCAATGTAGTTGTTTTATATGTTTTATATGCTTTCTAATTGATATATTATACCTTTTAATATTCATACTTCTCAAACCCCTTTTGATTAAGAGAGACCACATGTTCTCCGCCTGAACTAATCATATCTACCCCTTTTCACCTACAATATGGAATATCGCAAAATCAGACCGTTACACAACACGTAGATGTTTGTTATAAATTGTCCCAATCAAAATTGTTTCTTCCTATGATATGTAGACATATTGTTAAAAGAGGATTCTTGTCGTGTTTTTGTGTCTAGGAGCCAGCTATAAATTGACTCGATCTAGTCAGAGGTACACTTTTATAATACCATTTGATATTGATTGTCCACCTCCAAGGAGTGCAAATATCAAAAGGTAACACTCTAGAGGTACCACATGGGAAGACACGAGTTTTTGCTTGCGGTGAGATCATTATTCGTTATGGTGATCTTGCCGTAGTTCGAGGAAAACATTGAATTACCTATTTATTATTTCGAGTTGTTTAACATTGTATTGTTCAAATTCCGAGATGAAAACTCGCTAGACAGATATACCAACCACCAGGCTCCTGTAAATGAAACTATAATTTAGACAAAATTATAAACTGCCAAATAGTATAAATAAGTCAATATGGCTACTAAATCCAAATTCATGTAGTTTAAATATCATAGGGTACCATAGCAATTATATCAGGCCGACGTAGAGGAGTTTAGTTGTGTAAAGTAGCCACACGTAACTCAGGTAAACATATAGTAAATTCAAAAGCCGACATACATAGAGAGATGTGATATTGATTGTCCAAATCCGGGTAGTTTAAATGTCATAGAGCACCATGGTGATTTTATCAGGTCATCGCAAATGGATTTACAAGGTGCATAAAACATGATAAATGCAGCCACTGTCATATTTTAGGCTTTCTGAATTCAATCGAAGGTTTTTGTTGCAACCCCTCTTTATTTTCTATACTAAACCCTTTATGTTGTTATTGGTAGCAATTTGTCTGTGCTATCTAATGATAACAAATTAATTAAAATTTTCCATGGGAACATTACAATGACGTCAGTATGTACTCTATTATCAAGTGCATGGAAATGGAATAGCAGTTATACACAAAATATGTTAATGATTTATTTGTCAAATACATTTAAACATAACTTCTCTTACTTAAAAATTAGGTAACCAGCTACGTGAGTTCATCCTAATCCTAAGTACTCAAAACGTATTTGGTCGAATTGGTAGTATTGAAGTCTGCATTTCATTTATTTGTTCTTGGTAATTGTACCAAAATATTTTGTATATTTTACAGTTTTAATAAGCATCCAACGCATACTGGTAATTTAAACTCTCTGTTCTACATGTATGCTGGCATTTATTCCTACGAGACGAAGGTTAGGCACTTTTCCTCCGATTCGTCATTAATTATGAACAGTCAAATATATTATTCCATATCAACTATCGACCTATAGCATTCCAAAACAATGTCGGATATTCAATATTTTACTCCATTCTAAAATATCCTGTCAAAATCAGATAAGTGTAGAAACCCTAAAGTAGCAGTTAGTGTGCCCATCGACCGGGCAGTAGTCGTATTTCTGACGAGAGAAACAAGTGGTTGAATGACCCATGGATGATGACTGTTAAGACAACTAACATAAGCTGTAAGTTGTTTTTATTACACTATATATCGAAAAAACTGACACTTGTAGATTTCTTCTTTGAATAAACACGTGTGTTATGATGGTCATTGAAGTATACACCAAAACCGATAAAGTAAACTAAATCTGCATGTATCAAAATTTCAAGATTTGTCTATGCCTACTCACTTCCCACTCAATACTGCAGAGGATGATTCAATGTATAATGACATGTTTTAGAGAGGTACTGCATGATTTTGTTTTGCAAGAATATAAATATATTTAAAAACTATATACTAATAGTGTGTTATCAATTAGTGACTACGATTATTGAATAATTTCGGAAATTCAGCAAAGATATACACAGTGTACTGCTATTTAAAGCTCGTCTCCATCTAGTTTTAAATCATGATGTTCAAATCATTTCAATATTACGACACTTTGTTCGTCCAAAATGTTTTCGAAAGTTTTTATATTTCTTTCTTTTTTTTTTGTTCTTAACTTGTCGAAGCCGCCTTTTATATGTATTGAAGGATAGCGACTTAAAATTAAATAAACCAAGAATAGTATTGCACAGGCAAAAACGGCATCAATGACCGCTAATACTAATTATTTACGATTGAGTATTGAAGTGTGTAAGAACTTGAATGAGTAAATGCAAAAAGATTGATTAAAAAAAATTAAAGCTATCAATGTAGTCCACAATCATAAACAAAATCAGCAAAGAAAATAATATAGAAACCATGTAACCGGGACAAAAATAATCCTCTTGGCAATGACTCAAATTTTCTAAATAAGAATATAATATGAAATATTCAAAAGATTAGTCGAGTCAACAGAACTAAAGTATTTTACAAGAAATGTACCTGGGCCTCAACAACCCCCTACCCACGAAGTTGGACTGTCTACCCTACCCTAGGTGAGGTAGTAGGGTCGTTTTATCGCTCGCTTCATTGAGCGTAAAGGATGGCTGGACATTTACATGGAGCAATCTAGCGGTTTATCTGAGCGTTTTACGGCGACACGAAAGAAAGGAGTATCTACCCCCTCCTTTTCGTTATACTATAGTAAATATATAAGGGAAGTAAGACGACGGTCAGCAACAAGTCTTGTCCAGAATTATCTCTAAACTTTTTTTTCTTCTTCCAATAGATTTATCTGCAATAACTTTACATCTAACACGTAGACAAATATCACCAATTCACCATCCATACATGCATCTACTTCTGGTATCGCATGTTATCAATGTCGAAGAGTGCCCCAATGCATGCATATATTTCTTAAGCATATCGTAAGTGCGGCATGCCAATTTGGAATCAGGTTTACCTCAGACGTGGTGGGGAATTTCACTATGTCGGGCTGTCAGCGAGAAAATATTGATGTTATTGACTTCACCAGAACTTGTTCGTCACATGGGTGGAAAGCTCAACAACTTCAAAACGGTGACGTGAAGGCACTCAAGAGACCTCACGTCAGTAACTTGTAAAGACTCCCTGAGAAGAAGAGACAACACGCAGATGTGTTTTATATTTGTTTAATGGCTTGGCACTGCAACAGACAACAAGTGATTACTTTGTACCGTCTTTCCCGCCTGTTCTTACAGGATGCAGCATTCAAATATCCGGCGCAAGATAGCGCCCATGTTGCTGACTGTGATCAAATGTCAGACCCCAAACCCAGAACTAGTTTGATAAATACTACATTGAAGAAAGGAAATTACTACTTGGATTTTTGTTTTCACTGTTTCATCGCCTTTGTGATTCAATTACTGGTACTCGTTTCCTTTAATTTAACTTCATTTTACCTGACTTTTGGTTTGTTTGCCCTTCACCTTATTGCATTCTTCTCGGAAGCTTTAGGTAAAACACAATGTGCTGTAATTTAAAGCTCGTCGTCATCTCGTATTAAATCATGACGTCTACTATGTTCAAATCAATTTATACTTTGTTCATCCAAAATGTTGTTAAAAACGAATTGTCGAAAATTGATAGCTGTTACTTTTTATTTGTTTCGTTTGTTTGTTTATTAATCTGTCGAAGGCGCATGTGTTTACGATTTTCCTTGTTTGCACGTATTCTTTAATTCTGCTAAGACTGAGTACAAAATTGTATTGTACGGAAATATTATATATCATGATATACACTGAAAATTAAATAAACCAAGAAAAGTATTGCAGTGCAAGAACGTCATCAATAAGCGCTGACACTAATTATTTACGATTGAGTACCAGTAAGTATTGAATGTATTTAATGATGATTTCTAGTCTAAGTGTGTATTGAATGAGTAAGCTCAAGTAGGACGATTTACTTGATTAAGAAACTATTAAAGCTATTAGTGAAGTCCACCATTATCATAAACCAAATACCTGATTTATTAAACTACTTCACAGACACCGAAGCATAAAGGCTACAGTAAATTTAAACCACTATGTCCATGCCCCTGATGTTTTCGGCATAGCAGATTGTTCGGAAGAGAAATGACCGTTGTTATAAAAGTTTGTGGATAACCATTGCCCACTATCAAAGTTTTTATTATCAAATTGGGCCACCCAGTTGAAATACACATACTCACTATGGAAGACATGGCCTTAATCTCCCAAACAGGCGATGTATATTTGGAGTCACCACTGAAACCCTATTTGAAATTTACACTCTCAATTCTTCCATATGGTGTGTATGGGGTTCACCTGGAGTGGCCCAAGCTATACATGAAATGAAGAGATGCATATCATCAGTTCAAAAGTTACTTGTCTTAATAGTTCACACGTGGGTATCTTTACAGCTCATACCAATGATGGTTTTAATAATAATCAGTGATTTTCCCTTACAACATATTAAGCAGATTTGGTGGCGCTCTCAGCAAGCTGCACTCTTATTTATGGGCTCCGTAAAAACTACTGATTTTTGCATCATTAGTGGACTTTATTCGTCTTTTAATGACATTCTTTTATTATGTAAGTAAATCGTCGTACTGATTGTATACGAATCTGAACATTTTTCAGCGTCATTTGTAACTTTGAACTGTTTTTAATATATACTTCATCGTAACATAGCGTGTATACGGCGATATACTGTGTGTATAGACATATATCATCATTAGACTCTTATCCAGTCTCGTAGTTCATACTTAGTTATCATGAAGCCTCGTCTTTTTTATAGCAAGACTACCTTGTTGGACGTGAAGCAGAAGTGTGATAAACAGTATTATGCTCGAGTTGATCAACAGCTATGGACTAGATTAAAAGAACTTAAGATTGCCAAGTTAACAAAGCGGGGTTGTCGTGGTGGTAGGAAAAATCGATCTATTGAAGTAATCACTACCAATAGAATTGGTACCAAATCTTTGCCTGCTGAGAATAGCGTCTCGTCACCAAGACAACGACAACTTGTCAAAGTTCCAATTAATCCCGGTGGTACTGACAATTTGCGATCCGATAATTTTCCAAAAGTTCGGTTCGCCACATGGAACGCCAGGTCTATGAAACGCCGCGGAAAATCAGCATCAATATGTGACCTTATTATTGATCACAAACTGGACATTCTCGTAGTAACTGAAAGTTGGCTCACTGGAGATGCTCGCGATAACCGTGCGTTAGCAGATATTTCCAACACGCTTCCTGATTATGCTGTTTACCATAAACCTCGGAAAGATCGCGGAGGAGGCATCAGTGTGATTCTTAGAAAGGGTTTGAAGTCACTGAGAACCATAGTGATTCATTCTCTTCGTTTGAACTTATGGATTTGTCTGTGTCCTCACATGGGCAACAACCTTTCAGACTATTGTCTGTGTACCGACCTCAACCATCGAAGCGTAACAAGCTGAAAACTTCAACATTTTTTAGCGAGTTTGCCACATTACTGGAGACAATTTCCATCGTTCAATGTCGCGTTTTATATGCTGGAGATTTTAATTTCCATATGGATGATGAGAGTGACCGTGATGCTCTACACATGCTTGATCTTCTTGAATCAGCGAGTCTTCGTCAGCATGTGACCGAGGCTACGCACGTCAAAGGACACATTCTAGATCTCATCATTTCTCGAGATACGGAGAGTCTAGTAACACAAACATCAGTTCACCGTGGTCTTCCATCTGACCATTATGCAGTAAAGTGTGAACTTGATGTTGCACGACCTAATGCAACGAAATGTTCTGTCCGTCACCGACAACTAAAGGACATTGATCTTAGTGCTCTTCGTGATGATGTGGTACACTCACCACTCATATTGACACCTGCTGATGATCTTGACGAACTTTCTGAACAATATCACACCGTCTTGCGCACGATTCTTGATAAACATGCTCCCGAGAAAACGCATGAGATTACCTTAAGACCTCATGCACCTTGGTACGATGAGAGCCTTAGAAATGCCAAAAGGAAGAAGCGTTCTTGTGAAAGAAAGTGGAAAACATCTGGTTTGGAGATTCATAAGCAAATCTTCCAAGAAAGCTGCTGTGACTATAAGAAACTTCTTGATAGTGCTAAGACAAAATACCACAAGTCTGTCATATCAAACTGTGATCAGAAACAACTGTTCAGTGTCATCGACAAATTGTCTGTTGCACAAAATCCAACGGTGCTACCATCAAATGAATCTTCTTTAGATCTTGCAAACGAATTTGTGAAGTTCTTTGATCAGAAGATTCAGAAGATAAGAACATCACTTGACAACGCTTCTGTCTCTACTTCATCTGTTAATGTGGCTGACAAGTGTGATTGCTCTCTCTTGCAATTCCAGGAAGTTTCCGAGGATTATGTCCGCGAAATTGTGATGCAGTCGTCCAAAGCATCCTGCACCCTCGATCCGCTGCCAATGTCGCTATTCATGCTCTTGGTTGATGATCTTCTGCCTGCCATTACAAAGATCGTCAATAAATCTCTTTCAACTGGTTACTTCCCGGACACCTACAAGGTGGCTCGCGTCAAGCCTCTTATCAAGAAACCTTCTCTCGATTGCGAGGACATGACAAACTTTCGTCCAATATCAAATCTCCGGTTTGAATCAAAGCTGGTCGAACGCGTCGCTGTGAGACAGCTTCAAGCTTACTTGAAAGATAATGGACTTCAAGGCAACAAACAATCTGCCTACCGGGAAGGCTGTAGCACAGAAACCGCACTTCTCCGTGTCTGCAATGATATTCTTCAGACTATAGATAAGGGTGATGAGGCAGTTCTGGTTCTGCTCGACTTCTCGGCCGCATTCGATACTATAGACCATCATGTGTTGATTGCGCGCCTCGAGGACCGATACGGAATCGGTGACAGAGCACTAGACTGGTTTGCATCGTATCTTAGCAATCGCAAGCAAGCCGTTGCCATTGATTCCGTTGTCTCTGATCCGCTCCCATTGGATTGTGGCGTACCCCAGGGGTCGGTTGCGGGACCCGTTATTTTTACTTTGTATAGTGCACCGATTGAAGATGTTGCTTCCGCCAATGGAATCCAGTGTATGACATATGCAGATGATACCCAATTGCATATCTCTATGAAACCTTCGGACAGAGATGTTTGTATAGCTAAACTTGAACAGTGTCTTGTTGATATAAAATCATGGACCATTCGTAACAAGCTCCAGTTAAACGATAGCAAAACCGAAATCGTTCACTTTACGTCGCGGAACAAGAAGACAACAGCAATATCTGGTGTCAAAGTAGGCGATACAACCGTTAAACCTACTTCTTCAGCTCGCAATCTTGGCGTTATCTTAGATAACAAACTCTGTATGACAGAACACGTGAATAACGTTTGTCGCAATGCCACTCATGCCATCAGAAGCATTGGGAGAATCAGACATTATCTTGATCAAGTCACCACCGAAAAACTGGTTCACGCATATGTCACCTCGCGCTTGGATAATTGTAACTCGCTTCTCTACGGACTGCCTGACTGTGAGATCATGAAACTTCAAAGGATCCAGAATACTGCGGCAAGATTGGTAACGCGTACAAAGAAGTATGACAGCATCTCTGAAATTATGCGCGGACTCCACTGGCTTTCCATTCGCCAAAGGATCGCATTCAAGATCAACTTACTCACATTCAAGGCCCTTAATGGACTTGCTCCGCCGTACTTATCAGAACTCATCACGCCGTATGCTCCATCCCGTTCACTTCGTTCATCATCACAGAACCTTATCAAACCTCCTACTCGTCGTCCGCGCACCACCTATGCACAGCGATCCTTCATGGAAGCCGCTCATAGAGAATGGAACAATTTACCTCAGCATGTCAGGCTTGCCTCATCAATTGACGTTTTTAAAACAAAACTGAAAACCTTTCTTTTTAATCAATGATTGCCTTTGTATATATGTATGGCATCTTTTATATCAATTTTTGTGTGTCATCGCTTCCGTGCAATTTGACAATATTTTTCTTAGTGTTTCACAGCTGGTTCTGTGTACGTGTCTAAATTTAATATGTTTTAATATGCATGCATCTCACTAGTTATTTGATTATTCCTCATTGCTTGTATGTAATATGTAATATGTATAGGGATGCTGGAGCGAGGGTTCCCGCCATTCCGTGATGCACTTTCTTTTTTCTGCGTTGGCGCTGCGGTCTGGCGAAATCAGTCCCTCCAGTATTTCTGTTTCTTTGAAATAATTTTTGTGTAGTTTTTAAGACTGTATTTTAAGTACCGGTAGTAATTTGTAGTTTTAAGATTGTATTTTTCATGGTTTGTAAAGCGCCTTGAGACCCTGTTGGGTTAAAGGCGCTTAATAAGTGCGGCTTATTATTATTATTTATTATTATACCTGACAAAGATCAAATCAGTGTCTCATATTGGTCCTTTTCTGATATGATCTGGTCAGTTGCAGCTTAGATCTGTCGATAACGCATGTCAGGCAATATCAGCATCCACTGCGCTTTTGTTTCTTAGACAAAAAACGTTATTGTGTAAGAACACCTGCTTCTCATTGTACTAACGAAAATAGAAAAGAAATGACTTTACAATGTTATCTTTGTAAGGCTTCCGTTGGTCAATTCCGATTCCGGTCTACGTGTAATTTATTGGTGCCTCTCTCTCTGTCTCTTTTTTCTAAATCATGCTTCGTGTTTGTCACATTGAAAATAATCTAGTATTAGTATTTGGTATCGGGGAAAATATTGATAGAAATGAAAATTGTTTTGTTACAATACCTTTTTTAACGTTACATTACCATTTTGCATAATCATAAGATCACTTTGATAAATTGGGTTAATTTTAGATGTCAAGCAAGTACAAAAAAAAAAGTAAAAAAGAATGTTGATTGTGTAAGGTGAGAATCACAACTAGAACAATCCAATTTTTGCGATATTCTAATTGTATACTTATAAAGTACTGATAAAATTTGATAAAATTTCAGCTCTATTAATACAAAATCTTTTTCCAATAACCTACATGATTGTAATTGACATTTTAGCCTCACCCTTCCTCACTTTACCTCCATCAAAATGGAGGCTTGCATTAGGAGTTAGCTAATATTTCTGAAAACATCAAAATCGGTGTACCCGTCTTAAAATTAAATTTGCATCATTGTTTTATGGCGTTCTTACAACAATCCAGCTGCTTTACAAATTAATTTTCGTCCTATAAAACAATGGAGATTATAGACTAAACTGGTTTAATATATTTTTATTTATATAATTTACAGGTTTCAGGAACTATCAACAACACAGGTCGTGGAGTAACATTTCATGTACAAAGCGGGAAAGATATCATTGTATCTGAAGGACCACTTAGCTACAAATATGCTCTGTACTCAATAAATCTTCATTTTGGTCCTATGGCAGATGTAACATTCGATGGAGATGTACCTAAAATTACTGGTTCGGAACATACTGTTGATGGAAAGGCATATCCAGCCGAGGTAAGCTCAAATTAGTATACAAATTTCTAGTTACACCACTTAAAACATTTAAAGGATCAGAAACGGACAATCCTGATTTCTTTGTCTGTCCTCATGGTACTGACCAAAGTGATTTTCAATGTCAGGGGACTTCAGTACTCAGTAGTGCAAGTGTCCTATGGTCATATTTTTGAAAAACGTCAATAAACGTCTGATCCTTTGATTTTGTTGAGTAGCATGACGTGCTTTTATCAAAAACACTGTTAGAATGATGGGTAATTGACATTTTCGGTTAATCCCACAATTCCTTGCGTTTAGACCCGAGTTATCGTCATTTGACGTCACACTGATGCACACATCGTTTAGCGAACATTGTTACTGTGCAATTCAAGTCAGCGTAACGTCAAATATCGACATCTCAGGTCCAACCGCGAGGAACTATGGGATTTAGCGAAAAGGTAAATAATGTGAACCACCAATGTTTTTGTTTTTGTGTTACTTTGGTGGATTTTTTATTAGCTTATTTGTTCATATAGTTTTTCATATAGTTGAACCAAGATTTATCCAGCGTTTTAAATGTCATCTCCTTTATGTTTTTGTTTGCTTATTTGTATTTTACAAGTGGTTCTCAACAAAGAAAAGGAAGACTCAAAAGGAAGAATGCTAAAAGACCGCATAAATTTCAATCTCTAATGAGTAAAGGCACAGTTCGTTAACCCAAATATGTGCACATGACGAATGGCCTTTGAATGTATTGAGTACTAAATATCATACTCAAGGAGATGAGGTCAAAGGTTAAGTAAACACTATCGAATGTAGTTTATTGAACTAAGTCATGAGGAATGAGGCTGTTTGGCTCCTAGTGATAATAACAAAATGGAATAGAAACTGCGTCAAGAAAGTCTCTCCTAAATGTCAATGACATATTGCTTATTGTCTAAATATAAAAGATCACTCACTATAAGTTGCTTAATCTGGAAAAGGCATTTCCTTGTATGACATATAAATCTCTCTTATTCAGGACGTTTCTTTGTAAAGTAAGTAACAGCGCCAGCTATAGAGTTGAAATTCGTATAAAGGAAGTCTAGTAGTAGAGGCCTTTGTAGGTACATTTATTGACGGTGCTGCAATATGAAGTTAGGGTATTGTACAAATTAGTATAGACGAACATAATATTTACTACAATAAGGCATAGGTTAAACTTGGTTAACGGCGAGAACAGCAATAAGATATACATATATTTGTCCTTGAATAAGTTGAGTTATGTCAGTCTTAAAACACGACAAAATAATCCCGATCTGATTATGCATAACATGATTCAATGTTTAGCAGCTAAGGAAAATTTATATCAACTTTTACAAAGCCTATTATGTATTGGGCATTTTCAAGATGAATGAATGCAACACTATTGATATTGATCAACACTTTTGATACCCAAGTTACGACAAATAAACCTGTCAAGTTTACATTCTCTTTTGTTACTACTTTTGCTATCAGAAGCAAGATTTACATGAGGAGCATTAATATGCATATATTTGAGAAAATAAAGATATTTTACCATGTTACGAGTCTCCTATGATGAAAAGAGCAGGAGGAATGTAATGAGAAAAGAATGGAGAAGGGAAGAAGAGTGCGTGAGAGAGACAAGCAGATAAAAGGGTTGGGACTTGGACTGACATAGCAGACTAGGACCAAGCCAGCTTCTCTATTTACTACACAGTCAAATCTATGGATTAGACAGACAAACAGAAAAGCAAACAGACTGACTTTTTTATTTTGGGAAGAATAAAATTATACGTATAAGTTATTCGGTTATGGTGTCTCTTTTGATAAGTTTCTGACATAAGTTTCCCCAAAAGTTTTTATGAGTTTGCAATATCAGCATTTATGTATCGGTTATGTTTGGTCAAGTTTGGATGAAGCCAATGTGATATTTTTATGACCAACTCAACACAATACTAGAAGAGACATGTTTTAGCATTGATAGCCCTGTCGTTCGTATCCTTAGTTTGTTCAATTTTTGAATGTACATCTTGGGGTCCAAATAAACAGCAGGAAGGAAGAGTGAACGTGGGAGAGAGGAAGACTGTGGGAAGAGGAGAAAGAGAGGTACACAGACAGATTGGGACAGAGGCTCGGACGACGAAGGCAGCTTCCTTACTACATATTGTAATATGTGAATATATAGATTCAGACGGACAGAAAACCAAACCAAACAAACCAGACAGATATACTGACGACAAAATACCGAGACAGATGACACGGACCTAGACAGCTTTCTTATTTACTCGACATTTAAATCTGAAATTGTCTTTTTTAAATTTTAGTGAGAGAAAGTCTATACAATGACATTGGGTTATAATGACTCTGTTCACACGTCTCAGACATTAACGTTCTATTTCTATCATGTAACTTCAGATTGCTTATCAATCCCCAAGAGTTTTTATTATGCACCATACGTTTGCAACATCAGAATTTATGTATGGGTTCCGTTTGGAGAAAAACCAATGTGATATTTTAATGGACAGCTCGACACAAATGTTGACGACAGAACTTAAAGTGAGCCTAGTATGTTGGAGAATTATTATTCCTATAGGTCGTTTACTTAATCCTGTTCAGAATAGTGAATTTCTAAGTTAAATTTTATAATCATTATTTTAATTAATGAGACTTTATTTTAAAATTTATTTGTATAATGTATAATGAGTTCAAACACGCCTAGTATTGGTTTAATAATACTCTAGTGATCTCGTGACCATCGGAGTACAGGAGTCAAAAGTTGTTAATCGGTGATGAATTTACAGTCCAGTAGCGTATACGCGAACGCAAGGTTACGCGTTCGCATTACGTGTGAACGCGTAAAACTCGTCATACTGACCTGGAACTTATGCGTAAGCACGTGTGTTGGAAGTAGCAGCTTATAAACAATACCGCTTTATTCGTTAGCTTTATTGCTGATATCAACGAAGAAATCACCCATCTTCTTGTATGGATGACAAACGGACATTCCGAATGAAAGAATCATGTGAATTAGCTAATCTGTCCAAAGCAAACCACGCAGACGATGAACAACGGTGAAACATGATTGAATCCCTAATTGAATTCTGACCTCACGTTATGGAACCTGTATTACGTCGGACATCTGAGTAAACATAGTATATTTTTTGAGTTGCCGCTCAAATCCAGGACAGGGAGAGAGGTTGCTAAAAGATCTATCTATCGTATCCATAGCTTTGTGATGTATTGAGGAACTCCCTTGAATAAAGAATATAAATAGCTATCCCGTGGCCAGGAAATTCCACGTCTGTGTCATTCTCAAAGCCCGCTGTTTTACTACAATAAAAAACTGATGAGTTGCCATTGTAGATTTGACATGACCAAGTACCCTTCACACTGGTTCGCCTATCAATGTTGTGATATTATTCTGCCATAGGCAAATTGCATGCAGTCATTTGAGCTTGTTTGGGAATTTCTTTATTGTATTTGTCGTTTTGCATACTAAGCAATACTTCAAAATATTTGATATAATGTCGATATTGTGAACACGCTGACAGTTTCTTCTTGACTGCTCATATCCATAAGTACCAGACTTGAGTCCTGTTTATCAGGGACAGTCTGTGTAGCTCAGTGGTAGAGCGCTCGCCCGACAAGCGAGAGGTCTGGGGTTCAAGTCCCCGCACAGGCAGGTATGTCCGGAGTTTTTTCTCTGGTATATCTGCCTATGCATGTTATGTTTCCATTTGTAAATTCATGTTTATATGTACTAGTGTGCGATGCGTAATTCTTCTTTCCCCTGTATATTGATATATTAAGAATAACGATTAAGCATCATTAATTTGATCTCGTGCACTAGTTGTAATGTTTGAATGTTTCCATGTTCCAGTGTATGATGCGTAAGCCTCTTCCTCTGCTTGTTTCTTCTTCAGTTAATTCAAAATAAGTAAAATATATTGATATGCTAATTTGACTTTAAATTCACACCATATGCAAAATTAAGACAAATAAGAAGGCATGGTTTTATTTTAGTGCCGTTTTTTATAACTGGTATTTACCTGGAGTTCTATGAGAGTGTGTCCGTTGCGGGCGCCATAACCTCCATATTTTGGTAATAGCAAGGCCAAATTCTTTAAAATGCCCTATTCTATGACCTCAATGATAATGAAATTTAGGTGAGACGAGTAGAAGAAAAAGAAACAATTGTAGTAGTAGTAGTAGCAGTAGGAGCAGAAGCCGTAGTAGAACTTGGTAGCAACATATATCTACAGCGTCAAACCCTAATAGACTGGTCTACATAGTGCAATATTAATGTCAAAGAGAACGTACGATGTCAAAGGTGACGAGGTGCTTGGTAAAACAGTTGTATTCTCTGAATTGCTTTGGTTACATACGTACATTAATTATACATGAGTGTAGAATAACTAAACTAATTGATTAAGTTACATTGAGAAGGTCACAAATCTTCCAAATCAACGTTATAGAGGTTGTGCATATGACGTATCATACCGTAAATATGGCGGACTACTCAAATGCATTCACCAAAAGCATGATTGCAATCTACAGTTCGCGACAGTTCGTCTCACACATAATAACAAATAACGATCAAATAGGTTGATGACAACATTTGATTGAATGGACTGCATGCGGCATGATTACGGTGAAGGACACTTGTTCAAATCCTTTGTTTGGAGCCAATCTATAATTTCACGCACAACCTCTATTTGCTCGAAATAAGTGATACATAATGAGCTGAGGAAACCCGTTTGTTAGATGTCATTATAATAAAAAAAATATTATTATATAATTAAAGACAGAGATAAAAACAATTTATCGCGTCTGATGTCACTGTCAATTACGATCCTTGATTGGTTTACACAGGTTAATCAGCGCGTAAAGGAAGACCGATCTATCTGGTGCTGATCGGAGAAAAGGAATAGCAGCAAATGGCGAAAAATTACGTACTTTTACAAGGCAAAAAGCAGCTTTTTCACCAAAGAAAGTTTCCTACTATAAAGACCTAACTATAAAGAGATGGTTTGCATGTCGAAAGGTGCAAAATTAACAATAAGGCGCCCGGTTATAAAACCGCGTCCAGCAAGTCATCATCACGACACTTGTAAACAAACCGTGCTCGAGTTTGATTGACAGGTGACGTCAGACGCGATAAATTGTCTTTATCTTTCATTATAGTAAAAATATTGTGAAGGTTGTTCTTTGTTTAAATTCCATGACCTCAGAATATCAAATCGGAAACATATCCGTTCTATACTAATATAAAAACTTACATAACATGTTTCATCCTTTCATTGATATTCTAATCGATTTTGAGGTCATTTGTATCAGTTAATTGATCACTATTAAATTGGTCTACGGACAGCCAGTTCAGTGACCGACAAATTAAATTGATTGACCAATTACGTGTGCGGACAATGAACTTACTTTCAGAGAAACATATTCACGAGGCATAATGTAATATGTACCATTTTCAAGGCGATATATTGATTAGGTATAGGCTATATGTTGTGTTTTGTTGGCACTCTGTTTGACGTATAGGAATGGCCATGCTAGGTTTTGTGTCCTTAATCACCGCTGAATGCAGTTTTAACTATATTTTGTGATTATTAATGGAAATTATGCATTCTGATTTTGTGGTGTATTGAAATTATTATTATTATTATTATTATTATTATTATTATTATTATTATTATTATTATTATTATTATTATTATTATTATTATATCATTATTATTATTATTATTATTATTATTAGTGTTATTATTATTATTATTATTATTATTATTATTATTATTATTATTATTATTATTATTATTATTATTATTATTATTATTATTATTGATGATGATGATGAATGATGTAGAGGGAGAAGAAGAAGAAGGGAGAATCAGATTGAGCTATATTGAATGCGTAGATATTACGCGATAAGTCAGTAAATACTAAGAAATTTCCACACTCAATAATACTAAAGGAATACACATAATACCTAAAAACTACTGAACTAAGTAACCTTTCGGATTTTTTGTATAAATCCTTCTTCATTCTTGACAAACATGGTGGTTATTTTTAAGCGCAGACTCACGCGATTTCAACTTTTTAAGTGACTTCAAGTACCATCCAGATCTGTGTATCACCTCTTGGTAATCACGGCGTGCAATGAAACACGTCCGCTAAAAAGCTCAGTTCAGTTAACATGATACACTCGACCATTGGATAGGAACATTTCAACAATGTCTTTTTACATAGGAAAGGGTTTTTCAAAATTGCCAGTAGGATCAAAATATTTTTTACAAATTTAATTATTCAATTAAAAAGATAATAATATGTATTTCTTAACATAAATATTATAAACTAGTTAGACCCTTAATATACATGTATACCTTAAAGATGCTTAAAATGTGCTTAACACTACAATGCATTAAATGCAATGACCTTTTATTTCAACAACCCACCACAACTTTCGGTATCACCTCCCCGTTAATATAAATGGTACATTCCTGAAACTAGCTGATACTGTAAGCCCAAACGGCCATAGATCGTGTTGTTCATATGAGTAGAGTCGCTACTGAACTTTTAACTTCTTACAAACTGTTTAAATTTTTCCTCGAAGCAGTAGCCTATTTCCGTTCCTCCATAAAACATCTCATCACTCTATCTACTCGACATCATCCTCTTCAATTCTCAGCGTCTTGACAAAGATTCTTAAGATCGTTTTGGTCAGGTTAAAATGCTATATAAATAACAAGTTGGAATTGGAACAGCGAAGAGTAAATGTTGCCAATGAGATCGACGTGATTAGCACGTTTTTCTTTACACTAACTCTCAACGACCTCTTTTTTTTTCAAGAAAAACATGTACTTGTGATTTCTTGACGTTCTACTTTCTTGAAATTTATATAGAAACAAATACGGGCTTTTAAACTTGGTGAACGCTATATGAATGTCTAATGCTGCTAGGGTTTTCATCTGTTTTGGAGCATGGAAGTAGTGAAGTAGAGCTTATAGAACTCGAGGCCCTTTTACATCAAGTTCGATACAAGGATGTGTCATTCTTATCAA
Organism: Amphiura filiformis; assembly: GCF_039555335.1. NCBI lineage: Eukaryota > Metazoa > Echinodermata > Ophiuroidea > Amphilepidida > Amphiuridae > Amphiura > Amphiura filiformis. Next base: position 48,274,978 of record NC_092636.1, on the reverse strand, counting down.
GCACTAGGATCCACAACATACTCATCTATCAGGGGAACAGTTCCTAAACCCCAATACATTTGTACATTCATTGAATTACCTTTGAAGATTTGGGTACAAAAACTCATACTCTGTAACTTGAGGTCAAATTTTCCACTATGATTATGTAATTGAGGTTGTTGGACTATGCCATTGGTATGAGGTTCTTGTGGTCCATAGTGAAGGTATTTCAATAGATATTGATTGTCCTGAAAACAGAATATGATGATCGTTATGATTGATTACTAAGTAACTTTTAATGAATGTGATTATTAGTTCATTAAAATGTCAACAAAGTACTTTTCCATTATGTTGCTAAATTTAGAAATAATTGCATAAATTCGTAGAATCTTAATTCCCATAAATTACGGTTATTAAACTTGATGTTAATCTTTGCCTTAAGAAATGGTTCAATATTTAAACCAAGAACATGATTATTATTTTACGGGAATGTAATCTTACCCAAGTACCTTAAGTGTTAGTGTTGAAAAGATACGGATAACTTCTTTAATGTCGAGGTAGAAAATGAGATTAATGATGCTGTATTCCTCACAGTTGAACAATTCATTGCATTGCATAAAGGCTGTCAGAATACAGATTCATTGATAAGGGTTGTTTTTACGGCATGTATCCATGCTTTCAGGTCGGTAATCTTCTGTGTATAAAAACACGCATTCGTTATCATTCTTGAAATGTTAAAAATTATGCAAGGTTTTATTTGTGGCTTAATCTTTTGATCCTAGCTGGATTACTATATTCAAAAGGAAAATTACAGGTAAGAACTGAATACATCGTGTGTACTCCAATAGATGAACATTTAGGTCATACCCGGAATTTGCTGGAAAATAATGAATGTGTACCAAATGTGGAAAGATGTAACTTTTATTTACGAAAGGACATGTAAGCATCCAAAAGCTACAATGAAACAATACGATTAGTTATATTAAATAGATTAGTACTCGTTTATTGAATATAAACCATGGTGGTTCCAACAATATTCATGTATAAGGTGAAAAAAGATGGCAGACTTTCTGTCAGGAAGTAATCATCTTTATCCTGCTGTGGAAAATTTTAAATTCCAACGGATTTTGGTGTGTTATTTCGTGCCACGTTCTACAACTATAGCATTCTGACGTGATAGTCGATTAACGGGCATTTGCAGGTCAGAGTACCTTCACTACTTATATTTTGGAGCGTGAGCCTGAAGCTGAGTTTATACTATATCGCTGAGCGACAAGTTATTGTTTTTAGCCAATTAAGAAGAGCATCTTTTGTTGTGTTATTACAAGCGCGCTACATCATTGGTTAAATACTCACTCAGTGATGAATTATAAATTTAGCGTTATATTCATCGTTATCAAAATACTCGCGTTCCCATCATGCAGCATTTTCCACGTGATCCGCATGATGGCTGCTCTTAGCCAGACCAAAAGTATTTAAGTCAACTATCACAAGTATACTTTACAAGTGACTAACTTTGGAATTTAGAGTGCTCAAACCCATTACAGGTGAGCTATAGAAAGAAATTCAAAGTATAGACCTCTGGCAAGGCAACCGTTACTTAAAGTTTCACGGAATACCCTCACTTACGATCATTGGGTAAACCGATCATCAGACGGATAATTTGTCATGATTTCAAATTTACAGGAATGTTTATACAAGTATATACATTCTGTGGTGTCAAAAATGACAAACCAAGCCAACCAGAACAGTCTCTACTCCAAAAGTAGTCGAGACAAATGCTCAACCACTTGGCGTTTGATGATCGGTTTACCCAATGATCGTAAGTGAGGGTATTCCGTGAAACTTTAAGTAACGGTTGCCTTGCCAGAGGTCTATACTTTGAATTTAAGTTAACTATCATGTATCTATCAAGACATCGCTGGTTACTAGGTAGATTTTGTTTTCTTCCAGTGTTAGTAAAAATAACATGACTATCTTCAGCAAAACATGTACTTCATTAGATAGAATGTTTTCATTTTAAATTGGTGACTGACTAACATTTTGTTCCGTATCCTTGAAAACTGAATTAGGTCAACATCGGAATTCTCGATTCTTTCAGTGTTACGCAAACACAAATCTTGGTTATTGCTTAATGTTGAATATGTTGTACAATCATAGATAAAAGGTCCCTTTTCAACTGGCCATGACGTATGCTGTAACAAGGTGATGCTTTCGCATACTGGTAAACGACGATTGCTTGTTAAAATATAGCCTTCAGGGCATTTTGAATGCTTTTTGATTGAAACGTTTGATAGGGAACATTTGTAACCTTCACTCTCCCGAGCACAAATGCAGTATCCGTAACTGCATGTCGTATCAGATACTGCCTTTTTTGCTTTTGTTGCTGAATCAGTATGTTCCCGCAGTAAAGCGGCAGTAACTACAAGTATCTACAGTTTCTGGCAGAAAAGAACGGCAGTTGCTTACATTTTGAGAGCGTACACAGTGTAAACGCGGAAGTGTGGTTCTGATTGGCTGATTCAATCGTCTGACATTAATAACAACCTACTGATAATCTGATTGGCCGATTACGCGTCAAAACATTTGTTAGCGAAGAGCGGTACTCTTGAATGGACACAAAGCTCTGCGTATGTCGCTCAATCAGAGCAAGGGATTGCCGTTCTTTTCTGAAACCGAGTATAAAACAGCACACACTGTGTGTTGATTTGTGAGGCAGATATATCTGAATGTTTTGATCAGTCTGCTCCCAAGGTAAAAGGCAGCATGTGAATTATAATTAATAAAGAATATACTGCATTTCATCTTGGAAGGACAGACCCTAAAACCGAACTTATACTCCATCGCTGAGCGACGACCGATTGGTATGTGTCCAATGTTGAAGCGCGTTTAGCCCAACGCAATAAAAAACGCGCTACGTCATTGGCTAGAAACCAATCGCTCGTCGCATAGTGATGGAGTATAAATTCAGCTTAATTGATTGCGTGGGTTTGTAGGCAAACATAGTAATGGACGAACAGAAAGTGATTTTGGGAATACTATTGAAAATACAACGAATGCACATGTAAGCGAAAAATGCAAATATCGTCTGTGAATGCTGTTCGATGGCTATCATAATCAGTTAAAAGCAGCTAGGTTGAAACTAATTCGAAATAACAACATTGCAACGATCGTGGAGAACTTGTGATTCAAATATATAATCTATAAATAATTTATAGATATACCTATGCATAGCTATAACTAAAGTGATTTCTTACCAAAATCAATGTGCAAATCTAGATTTAGTCATCAAAATAATTTCTTTTGAACAACATTTTTTACTTTTTATGTCCTTATTTTATGCAAAATAATGTCTAAGTCATGCTTAAGCAATTTTCTTGAAACTTTTCCTATCAGGACCCTAAAGGTGACTTCTTAAGGCGATATAATACCCCGATTTTTTTTTCTTGCAAATTTATTAAGTACATATATATGTTTATCACCTCATGTCCTGAACTTATAAAATATATCTACATATAAAGTGAATTTCAACAATTTTAGTAAGTCATTTTAGCCCTATATATTTTTTGTTTACTGTAACCTAGTAACTCAGATATGTGTTTCATAACAAACCATAATTTATTCTTTTGAAAATGTTCAAGTAGGGTACATGAATAGAATACATTAAATCCTTTGTTATACTCTCTATAGAAAATCTATAGTGGTGCATGCAAAATACCTACCATGATATAACACTGAATAAATTAAATAAACACTTATACAATGGATGCATAGTCATTAGTTGTTAGGAGAAGAAAAGGCTATTAGGTCACCGTATGTCAGGTTATAGGTCAATTGGTTCAGGTCAAATTTAAGCATCAATTTTGAATACACATGTGAGAGTCTGTGATATCATATGAGGCATAATTTTGATATTCTGTCTTTAACTGGATATATATCGAGAAGTGCATGGTGGATATACTAATATACCTTGGGATGTAAATGGTGAGTACAATTTATAATGCCTAGTTGAGACGGATTTCACAAATAAATATAAAATAGTTACCAAAATCACAAAACTTAAGCTTACGGAAAACTACCCAATATGGTTGTATAGGTGACAAGAAATACAATTTTTTCATCATTGCTGTAGTATGGTTGTTGTAACCTGTTACCTATGGCTTAATTAAGTTTCAGTGCAATAATGTCGCAAGTTAAAAATACAAAATATAGCTCAACATTGAAAATAGAAGCATTTTAACCAGTTCCTTTTTTGATAGTTGTGGAGCACCAAGTTCATGAAGTCATAAAAGAAATCAGGAACCACTTATTCCCATTTTACATATCAACTTTATTTCCCTAATGTGTTAGCAACACATATCCAAAATTTTAACGAAATCCGTTGATAGTAAGCTTTCCAAAATGAAGTGAATTTAAATCATCAGTGATGTACCTCCTTTTGGCTTCTATCTGTAAAAGCATGTAAGCTACATTGATACCGATACCACCAATAAAACGAGAAGATTTGCCCCTTCATTTTGCATACCACTTTGTCCAATTTTTTTTTGTAATTTCTTCACAAAATGCAAAAAAATGTAAAAAAAAAAAATCAATGGGTGTAGTACCCCCTTAAGTAATAAGTTTGAGCAATATTCTTTGACTATTTTGAAGGAATCCTATCGTCGTTCTTGACGTGAATGGTATATCACATGACCACTTAATTACTCTACTTTTAAAAGAAGACTCACATATCCTGGGAAAGCACCATATATCCGTAATGGTTATAGTAATTTATATTCATGCGGCTCCAGTTGTAACACATTACAGAACTTTGGTTCAGTACCTTCGGTGATGAATGTCGTCTCTTAATGTGGTCTGTATTAATAAATTTGAAAAAAGTCAATATGTGTTGCCCGATAAATATGTATAGAGTACTTTGGAGTACCTTTTTTTTTTTTTTAATGTATCAAATGTTTTGGTAAAATAATTAATGTATCAGTTCACAGACAATGGCATCCCTTGAATCTCGTTCAATACCCCCCCAGTAAACGGTGGTTTACATGTTAAACTTAACTGCAAAATAATGCTGTGATGTATTGTAAAATATTTTGTTATAATTATTAGTTATTCAAAGCGATATTGTACGATTTCCGTCAAATTTAAATTTTGTTATTCTTTACCCAAAAATGCTGAAATAATATTAGTAATAATTACCGGGAAGAATTTCTGTCCATTTTAAGCTGAAATAACAAGGTAAAGTGAAAGAAACATGGTTTAACATGGAGTTTTATAGGGGACTTAGGGAGTGTATTAGGGAGTGTTCATTAATACTTTGGTAGGGGGGGGCTGGTCTACCTCAAATTTTTCACTCGAAAACTTTTTGACCCCCCTTGATGGACTGCTAAACTTTTTGACCCCCCTCTTTTGACAGACAAAACTTTTTTGACCCCCCCCATTATCGTATAACAAACATACTTAGTGTTGTGGTATCTGGGTCACATGTCATTGAGGGAGGCAAATGTTTGAAACATTCCCGTCGGGACAATTGCGCATGAAATACAAGCACAAGGAAATTTTCATTTTATACGTTAGATTTGTTCCAAATCAGGGTGTTTATCTGATTTTACAGGGATAAATGAAATAGAGGATTTATTTGGAGGTTCATAGGTGCATAATTTGGATCCGTGGCTATTATGGCTATTATGATAGTACTGTATAGGCCTACAAATGCGCGTGAACCGCCCAAAAAATTTGGCCATATTGAAGCTTGAATGGTCAAATATTGTTAAAATTAAAACTAATTTAGGCAAAAAGCTAAAATGGTCAAATATGAGATTAATTTGGTCACGCAAATGTACACACACACAGGTATCAGAGACCGTGGTACCTGGGCCTGTGCCCACTCTGCCTATGGTAAATCTACCCAAGGGCCTTTGTGTACAAAATAATTTTGCAATGAGAAATAGTAAACTGAACATGCTGTAGTGTGCAGTTTACGTGCAAAGAAATCCAGTTTATTTGCAATATTTTCTTGATTTAGTTGTATTTGATCAGATCGGTACATAATCATACTGATTTGTAGCCTACTTTGAAGAGATATAAAATAAAATTTTTATGATAAAAAGTGCTAGTATTTCTTAGACCAACCCAGATGTTGCTGATCATGTTTAATGTTAGGTAATTAATAGATATGTGTACACTAAGTGCCATCATTTTTTCAAACAAAAGCACTGAAAACGAAAACTTGCCCATGTTGAAAGTGATATAGAGTGTCTCGAAGCGCGCGAAAATTTTGGGTTTTGAAGAGGAAAACTTTTTTGGCCCCCCTTTTCTACCACCTAAAACTTTTTGGTCCCCCCTCTTTTAAGGTCCAAAACTTTTTTGGCCCCCCCCCCCCTCCCTTTTTACCAGCCCCCCCCCCACCAAAGTATTTCTGAACACTCCCTTATGGTTCCGAAATTATCTGGGAAAATAACCTGGTGAGTACAGTTGATTGTTTTACTCTTTCTACTTCTTGTTTACTACCTGCACGTATGACATTACACAACTGTACAATAAATTAAGCTGATTCCATTTAGGTAGAACAATAAGTTGACATATATGTGTACACATACAAATATGCCAGAAATTCAAATTTGAAAAAATTAACCACTTTCATAAGATCGTACATTATGGCTTTAATATGCTGCAGCAGCTGCTATTACATAACCGATACACAAATTTGTGCCGCAGTGCTATTACAGTACAGCACCAATATTATAGCTAAATATAACCAGTGCACATTTAAATAAAGTCCCCTTTGTGCCTTGTCCCTAGATTTAGCACACACCCGCCAAGATTAGCTGCATCGCGTAAGAGAATCTGGTGCATGATGTTTGCGGACTATGATACCATTCAATCGGGTCACAAGTTTCTAGAGTTCTTCAATAAATCAAAAGTCTATGTAAATCAGCTACTGGCATGTTTGTACGTATCAGAACGCATTTTGTATACAAATTTGATGATCTTAATTTATTTAAAAACTTTTGGTCTAAACTAAATTTTGTAATTGTAAAACGAATTCCCGCGCGATGTCGTCTGCACTAGATTCGGCGGTTAGAAGGATATGATACATCCATACCTGAAGCGATGATGAAAGCTCCCGTGTAACCAACCATGACCAGCAATCTGCCGCTCAGTTAAGCCCGATCCTGACTCCACATCGCAGCGCGATGCGATGCTGCGATGCTATAAAAACTGTAATCTGAGCCAGGTTTTTACGAGCTCAGCGGTGAAAATTCTCATCGCGCGGTGGAAATTTCGGTCCGCGATGGAGTTGAACAATGTTCAACTTTTTCGCATCGCGCTGCGATATCGCAGCCGTGCACGTTTGTGATTGGCTGCTGGAAAATCAAGGTCGGTAGAATGACCTTAAAAGGAGATGCAGACCCCACGTGCTTTTAAAACATCGCAACATCGCGCGATGAAATTAAAATGTACATTTTAATTTCATCGCTCGATGCTGAGATGTTTGAAAAGCATCGCAGCATCGCATCGCGCTGCGAAGTGGAGTCAGGATCGGGCTTTACACGTGGTTTCAAGTTGCATATCAAACACAGACATCATTGTTTTCTGGACGTAGTTAATGACGCGAAGCATTTGATCTTGTCCTAGCTAGCTACATGTCTAAAATATGTTAAGGGGGTGTATACGGGGGAAAGTAATATGCACGTTGAACTTTTATAATAAGTGCAAGGTTGAAGCGTGTAAAATATTACAAATAAAAGTTTTCCAACAGAAATTAAGCACGTGTTGCATATTGGCAAAGTACTTCGGTTTTCACGTAATATGGTAAGAGCATTTTCGAAATGATAGTAAAATATATGATGTAAATAATTTCAAATTTCTTGGTTTTTAAAGCAATATGACTTGGTAGAAGCAACTTAGTGCTTGCAACCTACCACAGGAAACCAGATATTTAGTGATCTAGGATATGGTAATGTAACAGTATTATCAAATTTCTGGCAAATCTTAAAACTAGTACCTGTGATTGCGTAGTCAGAAACCTTTCCTGATCTGAGCGATGGCTGCGTACCCCAGGTTCACAGTACTAACGTGTCCTGATCCCGAGCGATGACCGCGTAGCTCGCGTGTTCAAAGTAAAGGTTCACGTTTTATTGTTTTATGTTATGCTCTTTCTAAATACTGTTAAAATGATTGATGATGTCATTTATAGTTGCAGTATGATCATTTCCACATGATTGACCTGCTGACTCTGTACATGTAGTGTTAGGTGAAACAAAGTGACATTAATTGTAGTATTTTATTTTAATATTATATTAAAATACAACTTGGTCCTTAAAATGAATTGCAAACAAAATGGGGCGCCTTTCATTTTTAAGCAATTCACCGGATTTTAACAATTATGTTCATTCCCCTAAAATGTTATTTTCAATAGTATTTTCGACACTTGACAGATAATACAAAACAAAGACTGCAATATTACTATGGAACTGGTTACCATCACATCATCGACAATTGATGTTTTATCACATTCAGCCTCGACCTTACCCGAAGCGAATCGCCCACGTTTTATATCATATTATTACGTTTTTCATATTATAGCTGTTTCAAATATCATAACTGTTTCTTTTTGTTAGATATACACAGTGCATTATTCTTTATTTCAATATGAAGTCCATGCATGAAGGACTGCGTAATAACAGATAACTGTCAACGCCACTCTATCAGCCAAAATAGTCGCATTTACCATCGCAGAGTTCAATAATCTCCATTGCTCAAACATTAACCTCAAGGTGTCGGGTACGAGGGTCTGTAGCTGACATATTCAAAGGTCGTTCTATATGTGAGCAAAAATACTGAGGTTGAAGAACTTTGTCCTTACATACTGTAGATCAACGTGTATCATAAGATTTGTGGGTGTCATCATTTTGTGTGTCAAATGTCGCTTGTCATATAAACATCTCGCGTTTCATGGACAAAATATTGAGACGGAAGCCGAGGCGGACATCTTGAACTGACCACGCGAAATGGCAAGCTCTTGACGTAGACATGGGCACCACGTTAGGGTCATTCAATAGGCCGCATAGATTTACATAATTAAACAAGATTGTTAAAAGATATAATTGTAACCTCTCTAGAATTCTCCCAATAATAAATTAATTTGTATTCACAATATGTTGTACACAAATTTACGCTGCTTTCAAAATATTTAATAAATCTAACTTCCCGTTCACCCCTGTGCTCTCAAAGAATATCTTAATATATAGCCGCACAAGACAATAATGCACAGAGAGTTAAAGTCTCCTAAGGGCTTTGAAATACTATAGGCGTTAACTGAGTATAATAGAGAGGGCCTCCGCATTAATCAGCGAGACAAATCTAGAAACGCACAGGTTAATAACTTGTATTAAATTCAGGCATAAATTTGTACATACATGTACTTGTACCTCGCCAAGTAATATAAATTTCAGGATACCACACATAATTCGTTAAAATGATTTTTTCAAAGTCACATGTCACTCAATAAGTTTTCGTGTTCATTTGCTTCCTGCATTTTTAGGGACGCACCATTAGATACCAAGGGGAGGGCTGGGTAGTTTTTTGAAAAAAAAAAATTTTGTCGCGCCATCTGAGCAAAAAAAAAAAAAATTTGCTCCACCTCAAACTAAAAAAAAAAAAAAAAATTTGCTCCACATCGGACCAGAAAAAAAAAGATTTGATGTCAATGGTGAATAAAAAAAATTTGTCACAGTTAGTGTAGACAAATTAACCACATATAGCTTTTATATTGCAAAATTTTTTCGCGCTTCCCGCGAATTTGCTCCTTTTTTCATCAAGAATATTTATTTTAGCTCCAAACTGGTACGTATTTCGTAATTATTTAAAATATGGACAAAATTTTACAACTCGACAAACAAATTGTTCAAAATTATAGGACTTTACGATTGCAAGAAAAAATTTGTTGAAAAAGTTTTGAAAAAAAATTTTTGCTTCATCCAGGGCTAAAAAAAATTTGCTTCACCGAGGTACTAAAAAAAAATTGTCACGACCCCAACTACGTAGCCCCCCCTTGATATCTAATGGTGCGTCCCTTACTGATATGCTGTCTTGCCGTCTATCATGTACACACGCAGCGCAACGGGGTCAGTTGATCTATCAAGTAAAAAACGCATTTTTTCTTCAAAATATAGCTTGTAAAATATCACAAAGTAAAAAATATTTATGTTCCTAATTAATGTCGCGAATTGCACAACTGATGTGGCAAGGATTTGGTGAAATTTTCAGGCATGAAAGTGTTTCATTTTAAAGAAGCAATTAACGTAGTTGATAAATACGCTCAAATTCCACCATGAAATGGAATTCGTTCCATATCATTCTCGAAAGTTGTGCCATGAAATACATGAAAATATGTTAACACTTTATTATATTCTTTGGAATATTAAAAATGCTCACATAATGATACTTGTGATTACTTGTGTAAGGGTGGGTCATTTTCCACGGTGACCTGGAATATGAAAAGTCAACTCTACTGCCAATGTTGCTCTATTAGTTAGTACGACGCCTGGGGGTGCACTTCAATATGAAATGGATATAGGTGTAGGGCTGGCACTTTCGCAGTAAGGGGCATTTGGTTAGAGCAAAATGTAAAAAATATGGGGTCATTGGGAGAGAGCATGACTTTTGGCATTCGGCGAGACAAAATGTAAAAAATATGGTGTCATTGGGTGAGAACATGACCTTTTATTAAAGGAACCTTAGGGTGAGAGCTGAAACAGCGCCACAGAAACCTCGAACATCGAATTTTCAGTTCTAAATGACTTCAACAAATTTCTTTCTTTTTTTCAAAATAAGTAACAACAATGATAAATGAAAGTTGCTGTTCAAATTGAAAAATAAGGGTCTTTGGTGACAGATCAAATGCCAAAATAGGGGGTCTTCGGGTGACAGATCATGTGTCCGTATGGTTAGTACGTGTCTGGTTCAAATCATTTAATTGAAAATAAATGAAATAAAATATATAACTTTATCCTGAATCTTTTACGATGTGCTATGTAATTGTAGAGTTTATTGTTCTACTTTAGTGAGCGATACAATATGTCAGTATACTATTGTATCGCAAACTTAACACCATATACCTTTAAAAGCATCGTTCAACACTTAACACTGTTATGCTTCTGAGCTCTTCTGATCGGGTACCTCTATAAAGGCGCCAACATGTAAAGACCATTGAATTTATACAAATATAGTTTCATGTTGGAACAAGTAAAGTGAAAGAAAAAGTAGGGGTTGATATGCCGATGGGGGCCATAATTGACATTTAGTCCATCATACAACAGTCATCAAGCCGCGGCGTGAGAGACTCTAACACAAAATCACCTTTTTATCACGTTTGTCAATAAACATCTCGAAAGGGAAAAGTGGAGACCTTTAAAGTACAAAGCTTAAAAGAAACTACTCTCCTTTTTTCCTTTATTTTAACAACAAATCACGTCTTGGATTTTCATAACATTACCCACTGAAGATTGTTTTTCTACTGGATTTTAATTTAATTTAAACTTAAAAAAAAAAAAGTGAAAAAAGGTAACCTGTATGTTAATGCCATAGTGGGTGAAGCGTTATTATAATAGCTCCGTCCTCTGCTACAGTTTTGTGTCTATATATAATTCCAGCAGAACAGCAATTCCCCGAACCCACCTCGAGGACATCATCGTTTATGAAATTAGCCCCCAGACATAGACCTTTAGTTTTAACCTCCTTTTCAGTTTCTCAAATTCAATTTTAGAACGATTGAAACAGTCTAATCGAGCAGTAACATATTGCGACGAGCAATATTGTAATGAAGGCACAGAGGTTGGGTTGAGAGCCTTTCTACCTTGAGGACACGTCTGTGTGATGATATGTACCAGTTTAATACTCGGGAGAGAAAACAACTGATAATACATGTAGTCAATCTTTTCTTTTAATGTCCTAACTTGTTTTTCTTGACATATACAAAAGAGTACATTTACACGTCGCATATTGCCTTGTGTTTTTTAAGGCTTCCAAGGACTTAAATATTCTTTTCTTAAAGACCTGCCGGTATTAAGTTCTTATTGTAAGGTTGCATATATTATTGGGTTAGGAACGATACAAATAAATAAATAAAGGTATTTCCACACTGTTAATCCCTAGCTGTAACACTTTTTAAACACGTTCGGCGTTTCGCTAATTTGTTATTATTATCAACATGTACCTTTTCAGAAAAAGGTTTCTTAATTTGAAACCTATAATCTTACACATCACAATCCTTAAAAAGTCAACATCGTCCCTTTGGTTTAAAAATTATCACACTTTGAATTTGCATCGAAAAGCATTCTAAACACTTCTTTACGTTCTAAATATGCCGTTCAACTAAGGGACATGTTTAGATATCAAACATCAACCTGTATATAACCTAAACACCACTGTGTAGCTCGTGTTTAGATTATATACAGGTTGATGTTTGATATCTAAACATATATAGTGTAAACACGAGCTAAACATGGTGTTTACGATGGGGTATAAGTGTTAAGGATGCATTTAGATACAAATTCAAAGTGTGATAACTTTTCAACCAACAGGACAATGTTGATATTATTTTGGATTTGTGATGTGTAGGAGGATATGTCATAAAATGTGGAACCCTTTTCTGTGTGTTTAAAAAGGGTTACAGCTAGGGTTTTATACCTTTACGTGATGTCCATAAAAATAATAACCAAAACACATATGAAGAGCTTTGTTTCAAAACCCCTTACATCCACTTGCCCAATTTTGAGAACACATCAAAAATTCATCCAAATAATCACTGATATAAGATGTTTTTCTCAACAAAAGCAGTTTTTGGCAGGATATGCTCATCCTACCCAAGCATCCCGCCCAAAACTGTTTTTGTTGCAAACCCCATACATCAGTGATTTTTTTCATGATTTTTTATGTGTTCCCAAAATGGGTAAGTGGGTGTAAGGGTTTTGAAACAAAGCTCTATCACCCCACACCCATACTCCAACCTTTCCCAATTTATAACTAGTTTTTACACCCACTGCTGAGATAAGCTTTATTTTGATACCGTCTTTGTAACCTCTAACACAACCCTTAGTATTTTGTCTTCAAAGGTTGACCTTTACGCTCTTGTGTTACTTCAAATGTCATTTTATTTCAATTGAGTCGGGTGCGTCGTTTTTATAAACAAATCTGCCTAGTATTCAACTTGACTTATAGTGGGTAGTGTTCTTAAACGACAATAATGAGACATCAGTTCCTGTCCATGATCGCGGTCTTGAAGTCTGCACTATCAGCTGTTGTAGTCTCATAACCAGTGATATTGTTCATTAAACTCTACTAAACAAACTTGACCCTCAAGTCGTAGCATATGAGTTTCTCTATACCCAACACATCAAAAGGGAAATGTACGCATTCTTTACTATCTATGATCTAAGTGTGCAAAGACATTGTCGTTAAGGAACAGATCCTACCGTGATATATCAAAAATACAGAAATTGAATCAAATACGGGAACTTACGTTTCGTTGACACGACGTTTCGTCCTAAACCATCAGACATCATCAGGTGACTGATTAGGTCGATTGGTCACGTGAGAGTAAGTTTCTGATTCAATGTCTGTATTTTTGATTTATCAACTGGATGAATAATCTACACCAAGATACCGTGATATATTTTGTTGTTTTTCAAAGTTGTTTTATTATTAATTATTTTATTGATAGTCAATACTGAGAATCACAATATTTGGACATGGATTTCTAATTGGTACATTTTCATACTTTGTTCATGGCTCGTCACCTTTGTATCTTGTATGCGCTTTTGGAACTTTGATGATGTTTATTTGCACCTGATACAAATTGCCAGTTTGTATCAAGCAAGTCCATTGTATGTTCAGATTAGGCACAATGATCCACAATATGCTAATCTATCATGGCACATTTCTTTAACCCCAATACATTTGTACATTCATTGAATGACCTTTGAAAATTTAGGTACAAAAACTCATACTCTGCAACTTGAGGTCAAATTTTGCACTATGATTGTTTAATTGAAGTTATTGAACTATGCCATTGGAGTGAGGCTATTGTGGTCCATAGTGAGGGCTCAGAACCATTCAGTAATAATCTTGAAGCCAGACATGCTTGTTTTTATGGATCAAGTGGGATTACGGTTTTCTGAAAAAGGAGCAGTTCCATTATCGAGGTCGCCTTTAGATCTGCAGACAATGGAGAGAGAATCAAAAACACTCTAAAAGATAAAGGGTTAGCCAAAACAGAAAAGAAAATTAGAATCGAAAGATAATAAACACAGCAAGAAGAGTAAAGAGTAATGAAACCACACGAATAGTCACAATGAACATGAAAAGGAGCGAGAAATGGAAGAACCAATTTAAAAGCAAATTAAAATCGCATATTGTCTTCTCAAAAAAGCGTCCAATTCTCTAGTTTTAAATTAGAAGACGATATTGATTTTTGAATTAGCCCAATTCTGGCAGACATTATCTAATTCACTTTCCCATCGCGACCAAAAAGCAATAAACAAAGACGTTTAGACCATTTAGCCTTAGGTGAGTTCTGATTTCTTTCATTTGGCCATCGATTATTTGATAAAATTCACGCGTTATGATCACTCGTGTCCTACTGGGAACCTAAATATACTGAAATTAATTTTGTTTACAGCAAGGCAAAACAATGGTACACCATTGACGAAGTATATTCGTAATATTCAAAACCAGAAACAAAAATGTCCGCTTTCCTGGTAACTTCAGTTTCGGTATAAATAATTTATATTCAAAAATGTCGCGTAAGAACCAGTGGTTTAAACAGAAAATAATCAGAAAGTAAATGAATGACGTCATTATACGAACAACTCATAGAGACCAATTCAATGATGAATGCGCATGGATCTATTGTAGTTGCTACACGCCGCATGTGAGAAATTGAAAACCTAAAATCAAATTTATAATGATTAATTTCAATATCTAAAGAGACCAAATAAAATGCTTCATAACCTACTTACGAAGTTAAAATTACATACTAAATAAAAAGAATACGTCACCAAATATTTCCATTTTAATATACAAAATGTCACATGAGACAAATGTGATATGGCTAAAGATTTGATCTCTGACTTTCACAGTGTGAATGGTTTTAAGCATGTAGTTTAAAATGTAGGTTGTTCACCATATTAGATGCATAAAGCATGACGTTTCATGACTATTTAATCGTTTCACATTGCTTATTTATTAAATTTCTCATGTATATATAATGCGAGATGCAAGACTTTCTGATCAATTTTATTAATACAAATTTACACCGCTTTTCTCATTGAAGAGATCTAAAGTTGTAAGCTCTATTCATGCGATTAATTTTTTACTCTAGAATATTCATTTGTCTGAACAATAACGCCTTATTATTCGTTTTCTGATTTCGGTGTATGTATTTGTATTCAAAAAGAAGGAAATAAAGCACTGTCTGACATCGAAGCATTCAATGTTAATACAATGTATCGCTCCGGACCGCTTGTGCAACAATGTGTCAGAAATTGGGATTCCAAATAAGCCACTATAGCTTTCCGAATGACGCTTCTCTTAAATTATGGTCTCAAGTGGATTACACTTTTTTTTATCGTCATAATAATATTTAGTGATGCATATTAAAAGGAAATATTCACAAATAGATGGCTTTGAAGGAAAGTGCACACTGAACTTTCCATGAAAGTTCACGTTCACTATATTTTACTAATGAAAACCTATTGAAGTATTCTGACTCAGAAAACGTAAAGGCCATTGCTCTCGGTAATATTTTCAGGGAGACTAATTTTGTCAGTTACAAAACAAAAACTGTCATTTTTTTGCCCCTATTTTATACTATCTACAAAAAGCTATATATTGAAATCTGTGTCCATTGGGAGCATGTTCATTGACCTTTTCGATTATTCCCAGAATTTTTTTTTATGTGGTGGCGGATGCGATATCTCCATTTCTGACATCGCCATTGGATTAAAACATAATCATAAAATCGTCACAAACAATTCTAAATTTGTTATGTGGTGTCAAAGCAAAATTATCTTACTCTAAAGCCGTTGGGTTACGATAAAGTACCCCACTGTAAGTTTATATGTTGTTTCTCAATTTAAAACTGCTAACCGTCTATTTTGAATGGGGCTGACAGCCTTGTATTTTCGCCAGCCTTGAACGTCACGTGTCCTATAATACCGCCTGAATTTTTTCAAAGAAACCAAGAGTGAACGACTTCCTCGATGCGCAGACTATCACTGCGCACTCTTTGAATTGTCAACGCCTACCTGGGAACTAACATCCAAATATGATGTAAAAAAAGAAATTGCTGACAAGTAAGCGCCTAGGATTCTGCTTATAGACAAATACAATTTCACGCATTCCTACACCTCAATGGCAGCCAAAGCTGGGTCCCCGTCGGCTCCATCACACCTAAAATGTGAAATGATGCGGCCTTGGAGGGTATTTTAAACTGCATTCTATCACTCGTGTTACACGTAGACAAAAGAATGATGACAGTTTACAACACAAAAGAATCTAACATCGCATTTTAAGCGGCTTTAATCCACACAATTGGCCAGTCACAACACCAGTTTGGTGCTGCGGGGACCCAATAATGGCCGACCAAATCCTGACCATGACTTGGCTCGTTGGATTCGTCTAGGGAGCACCCAGTGGGTATTTGATATTGTACCAGAAACAGCACGTTAAAACATTGTTTATCTGAAAACACCTGTAGGTTGTTGTTGTTTTTTGGGGGGATTTGCCGAAATGGTATATGTGACAAGGTCTGCCTCATTGAGGCCAAAACAGGCCCTTTTTAATATTGAGTTACTATAAGTATTACCTTATATAAACAATAGTATAGGTTAGCCTAGTAAAACACCAAAGATCTAGTATACTCTTAAGCTCTCTCAAAGCTTACATGGTAAACATTATATATGGAACCAACCTGTCAATATTTCTGATATAACATCATTGCGATGCATCTTTCTAAAGTTATGATATTATATGATGTATATTTTCTTGTGTATTTTATTGTTCTTTTACTCCCTATTGTTGCCTTTATCTCAATATCAAATTTGCCGACTTTAGCTTCCATATTATTTCTCTGTATTAAATAAGTTGCCAAATTAAGGTTACTCTTTCAGTATTCAAGAAAACATTAACGGTTTAAATATTTCCTTTCATTATTATTCGATATCACATCCATTACTGGATATTATTATAGTCAACTTGTCTTGTTTTTATTTCTTTCACAGTCCAACGGCTAAACCTTATTTCAATCAATTCTGATTTTTCTTGACGAATGTTTTGGTTTAATGAATAAAGACACGTTCTAAAATGTCATCCGAGTTGATCAAAATGGCTTGGGATAGTTACGATTATCTTGCAATCCAATGTGGAGATACTGACCGGATATTATACTGTCGTAACCAATGAATTACCGTGTGCTATTCCTGTTGAAATTCATACGCCCCCTAAGGAAGACACGACCTTAATTTCCCACACAGGGAGTGTAGATTTCAAATGGAGTTACCTATTCAGGTAACCCCATTAGAAATTTGTACTCCCTGTGTGGGAGATTAAGGTCATGTCTTCCATAGGGTGTATGGAGTTCAACTGGAATAGCCCATTGCAGACATGTAAGTTATCGCAAATTTGAGAATGATTTAAGCTAAATGTAGTGGATGTTTCAGCTCGTGTCTGTTGAGAAGAACCTTTGATTAGGTACTCCTGCTTGCTTCCTTTGATATAAGTATTGGTTCCTTTGCTTATCTATATAGATTGGAAATTGCAGCAGAAGAGTCCTATAAAGCAAATTCTAAACATTAATTCCAATTCGAGGGATGAAAAAAAAATACATATCTTGTACAAAAAGTAATTTAGTTTGTGAATTGTTACGGCAGTGTGTCTTTTGTTTTAATTTTTTGTTACTGCATAATACTACTTTCGGTTTCTATTTTCTGTTTTCATATTGTTACTTTGGTTTGCAAGTCCATTGATTAGCTTGATAAAGTGTGCAACCTCTTTTATAGAGGTGAAAACTATCAGCTTAGACTGATTCGTATCCGTTTGTTGGAGGCAATTTATTTTCTTTTGGTCGGTTAGATGAGATGCAGGCGACTATACACAATGTGTACAGGGTGGGCCATTAAAAAGTTTACACTTTTTTGATGGCTTATTTCTCAAAAGTGCAAACACATATTGAAATAAGTTGAACATATTTGTAAACCTCTATGTCTGGACTGTCATTGCTGAAAAGGGCATTAACATCCATGGTCTAATTACAAAATGGTGGCCATTTGAAGCAAGGGGGTCAAAAACCACTTTGCACACACGTAAGTCAAATGGAGCGGATGATCACGCGATATATGGTGGTCGCTGGTTCACACCACAATGGATTAGGAACAAAGGAAGAAAAATAACAGTACGCATGAAAGTTCTGTCAATATTTCTCTTGTAAATTAACCATATTTAAATAAATATTTCTTTTTCAAACAAAATATGTAGCCTTCCAGTTGAACAGAATATGTAACAGTAGCTTTAAATAATCTGCGCAGTTAACGTTTGTTTGCAGTCGCATTCTAGATAATGTGCATAACCCGAGTCTTCATGATGGTTATTGCACTATAACATAAATCTTATATAGAGATATAACAAGATAAATTTATAAATAGGTGTCAGGAATGTCTCTCCTTCTCTTCGGAAATTATTTCTTCATATAGACACATGTAAACCGTAGCAGTGCTTCAATGGAAACGAGTTATTTGTCTCAAATTGTCATGAAATTAAAAATATTGCACTAGAAAAGTAAGAATACAAGTAAAATCATATTTGACTCTGATAAAAATAGTTCTGTTCTTCATTACTGCTTATCATAGTTCCATAAAGTCACGTTTTTATGCATGCCACAGTGAAAATGCTTCTGTCTTTAAAGTGTTCTTATCGTCCTTCAACGTGGCCTCCTTGCTCGCGAATACAAATCATCGCACGATCGTACATATGGTGAACTGCTCTTGAAGTAACCCTGGTGCGTCGGATCCTTGTGAACGCATCTGTAATACGTCTCCTCAGCTCCCGCAAATTCCTTGGCGGACCTTCGGCATACACAGACGCCTTGACACCACCCCAAAGCCAGAAGTCCAAAGGTGTCAGATCAGGACTCCTCGGAGGCCACTCCACATGATGTCCAAGGCCGACAACACGATGCGGAAACAACTCCTGCAATCTGTCTCTAACAGCGATAAGACGGTGGGCTGGCGCTCCGTCTTGAAAGAACCACGCCCTGCGGATGGCCCCGTTCGCTTGCTGTCCAAATATTTGGACCAGTTGAGGCTCTAGTTGATCATTGATTATGTCGAGGTAAACGTTTCCATTTCTGTTCTGGTCAACGAATATCGGTCCTATCAACCGGTTGTTTCCTGTGACGGCTGCGAGAACACTAACTTGGCGTTTGTCATGTGGAACGTTAAAAGCAAAGTCTCTCGGAGGATTGCCTTTCGGTGCATACATCCGTACGTTTTGAGAAGAGACAGACCCGTCCATTTGAAAGTTTGCCTCGTCAACAACAACAGCGGTATCAAGAAAGCGACGTGCTCTGTTAACTAACCAGTTACAAAACTGAAGTCGCCGATTTGGATCTCCTGGTTGCAGTCCATGACGCTTAAGGATCTTGTAAGGGTGCCATTCGATATCATGAGTGATGATTCGTCTGAACGTTGTCCTTGGAATATGGGGACAATTGTTCCGTCGAGTACTCAATCTTGGGTTAGCTTGCAAATCCCTTCTAACATCGGCAATGTGATTGGCTGATCGTCCTGTTCGTGGTCTCCCACTGTTAGATTTGTTCCGATTGAGAACAGTTCCATGTAAGTGAAACTTTTGTTTAATATTATAGATGTGTCGGCGACTAGGAAGTCTGGTATTCGGAAACTGGTTCGGCCATGCATTCAGGACAGAGCGCACCTTTCCGGTTCTTGAAATTTCCTCCTCGATGAAAATCCGTTCCTCCTTTGTAAACTGCCGCATTTTGAACAGCAAGAATCACCTCAAAGTACTTACACGGGTATCTCTAACATAAATGACAAGAACGCACGCAAGGCATTTTAAATTTGAAGTTCCCTCCAAAACTAGTGTATTTGTTATGTAAATGAGCATGTCCAATCAGCCTTTTGTGTCAATTTCACAGGTGAATGATTTTCAAACAGTAAACAACTCATACACGCATGAGTCCGATGACCCCGGTAATGACACTCAAGTAAATGCATATAGAGTCATCAAACTTTTTAAAACTTGCTTAAGCCTAAAAACTTAATATGCATGATCATTGTCTATAGTCTTACGTGTGTGCAAAGTGGTTTTTGACTTCTCTGCTTTAAATGGTCGCCATTTTGTAATTAGACCATGGATGTTAATGCCCTTTTCAGCAATGACAGTCCAGACATAGAGGTTTACAAATATGTTCAACTTATTTCAATATGTGTTTTCATTGCTGAGAAATAAGCCATCGAAAAAGTGTGAACCTTTTAATGGCCCACCCTGTAGTACATACAACTGGGATGTTCGAGCACAAGATTGTACAAACAATAAGTTGATTCCTTACTGAAAACAATCGATCTTATAATATAAAATTGGGGTGGGTTTTTTTTCAAAACTGATTTTTTGGAACATTTGAAGTGTTACACATGTCCCAACTTACACCTAAATGAAATCAGCCAAATCCATTGTATTTCGCATGTCATAATTCAGACATTAAATCCCTGATAGAACTGCACGTTAAACAATCAAAATAACCAGCAAGTGCGGTTTCGATCTTGTCTTGTCTCTCTTTTTATTGTTTCATTTTGTTGATTGGTTTGCTGATTTTTACGCACTCTTGAGCAAAATACATTTTGGATTAACATTATTTCAATATTCCATCTTCCTAGGATAAAACAAATCTGCTGCTGTAACATTACCTGTCTGCTGCGTGCTAGCCATGCGCTTAAACGGAAAAAAGTTTTGAAATATTTTCTCAAAATATCAAGAGCTATCTTAAGAACTACTGAACCTAGGCTTGTTTGTACTCATTTTAATGAATTTTCATGCTGATTCCAAATATGGTCATGAAAATTTATATTTCTGAAATTTTTGAATTTTCAAAAAAAATTTGAAACATGTCGTCTGCAGTCGACACCCGCGTGAAGAGAGTTAAGTAAGCCCTTGCTTAATGTTAAGTTTGTGCTTCGTTTAACAAACGTTTATCACTAATGAAGTTGGACACATTGTTTAAAGCCAATTCAGCTTTAGAATGATATATAAGGTCGACAGGAGAGACACGACAGACATTGACCGGAAATTGAGTTGCCATGACCACTAAATAATATTGGATTGGAAGCGTCTTCAAGACTTAGTGTTAAGTGAGAATTATTGAACATGAGGAACACAGGTAATGAATGAGCCGATATGAATGTGTGGTAAAATAATGGCTATTCCATGTAAGGAGAATTATCAGTGAATATTTTAATGTTCTAAAAAGATAAAGATAAGGATTTGAACAATACTTTGTGTGTTGATCATGATTGATATAGTTACGCTAAATATACATTTATCAATGATTGTCGTCAAGATTCTGATTTTATACTGTTACGGTTAGCAACATGATAAGTTGAATGAGCCACTTTCGCCATCAGGTCTTGCATCCGGAATGCAGAGAATATTCTATTCCTTGAAGCAGTGACGTCATCGATTTTGGGCACATCGCAAAATTCAATAGCAAATAGAAGTTTGCGCTGGTCATGTTGTCAATAACGTCAGTGAATCTTGTTGCCAGTCATTTAACGAAAACAAGCGTGACAGGTTTGCTTCCTAATAGTTAATTGTGTGAGGAAAGCATAGTATCCTTCCTTATGTCAGTGACGTCATTAGGTCTTGGGCACATCGCGTACTCAATCCTGTAGTCAAATTATGCGAGCGTCATGAATCGCAATATTTCATGTATATGTTCGTCAGTTCGAAGTAAATATTAAGAACAGTAAGTTAAGCAGAAATATCATTCTTAGAATGCTTTCCAAATCACAGTAAAACATAAACCACTATAAAACAAGAACAAAAAGCAAACCAAAAAGAACTTAAAATTCAACACTTGCATACCGATATTTTTACATTTTTGCCTTAAAAGCGTTGTGAGTTAGCGGCATATGGTTAATTTCTTTGTTGATTTCATAAACCATGTACAGAATAAAATTGTTTTTAAGTGCAACGTCATATTCACTGCATCCTAGTCATGCTAGTTGTGTCATCAATCACGAGTCTATATCTCTCTCTCCCTCTCTCTTCCTGTTTTTTATTCGTTTGACGTCTCTGTTCACTTCCCTTCACTTCATTATCATGCAAGACATGTTGGCATTCACACCTCTTGTTTCATCACACCAATACTTTTTATACATGATATGCAAAATAAGCTCTCTCAAAGCTTACATGGTAAACATATATATGGAACCAACCTGTCAATATTTCTGATATAACATCATTGCGATGCATCTTTCTTTTTATGTCGAGGATATGTACTTGCCGGCCTCATGGATATACAGAATATATAAGAACCTTGGTGTGTAGCTAATAACTGAGGATAACCAGGGATGTGAGATCTCTGGGAAAACCAAGGGTCATCTCTTCCCTCCCGTATAAAAATGAAGTATCTGTATTGATAATGTACCAGCTGACACTGCCTTTTCCTTTTGAAGCAGATTGATCAAAATATTTACTTCCGGGTTAAAATGAAGCATCTGCTATGTTAAAGGGGGTATTTCGTGATTTAAGTTGCCTCTTCTTAGGGTGTGGTTTAATAAATATCCACGAAGCTTATTTCCAAAATGTCAACAGTCTGTAAATACAAATTGAACAATACCTTTATCAAACGACCGAATCTGCAAGAAAGCTTATAAACACAATCATGATAAACTCCTAAGTTTTTGATGGTATTCAATTTTTTGGAAGTAAGTTGGGGATGAGGCTGTGAATTAAGAAGTGCCCCTTTAATTGCTTACGTTTACTTTATGGTTAAGGTTAAATTATTTGCGATTCTGTTTGTCAAGTTTATATAATTATATAAAAAGACTAGATCGTTTGGATGCAGTTTCATTTGAAAGGATCCGATAGGACTCATTCGTGTGTCTCTGTAAAAGTAAAAATGGCCGTGTACACAATCTACCAAAACTAACACAAACGACGTCTTTTAATCATCCTTTATTGATTAAAAATTGTTTTGTTCTTGGTGATGTATGTCACCCCTTAGCTATACTCCATACCAATCGTATTCTTTAAAGGTTACCATATAGAAAGCAGCCTTGACATCAATATTTCCAAATCTCGATCATCAAAAACAAATTATTTTCTAATTAAAAAGAATATGATAACGCACAACGGCAATATAGTAAAATTAATTTTGCTTGCTTTGCCAAAAGGTTTTCTCGTGACGATAATTTTCATTTTAAAGCCAGACTAAAATGATGATGGGAAAACCTTGCAGGAATGAATCAAATTATAACAGTAAATAGACTAATTACAGCTTCACCATGACGATCGTGTGTTTTGAGGTACACGCTAAATTAATTCCTTTTGCTAGATAAAAGGCATGATATAATAGCAATAAATAATTAAATGCCCAGCTTTTTAGAAACACTGGATTTAGTTATTTTTCATGAGATTTAAGCTTCGCGTTAACTTCAATTACCTATATACTGTTGTCTAAATAAATAATCCGGAAATGGAAAAGTACCTGAAATTTATGTGTAAAACCAAAACGGAGGCTAAAGTGATTAAAAAGTGTAAAACCACATAAATATCAAATGGTGACAGGTTCAGAATACTTTTAAAGACAGGGTAAATTACACAATTTTGCTGAAAACCGTCCAACAGGTTCTAGGTGTCATTTATGTACATTACATGCAGACAGGGTTGACAATCATCTTGCCATAACTTGCTTGAAAACTATCTCTTAGAGTAACATGAGTGTGTAAAATTAACTATGGTTCATACATTTTATGTCTAGTTATCAGTGGACAAAATATTTTGAAGGCAGGAAAATTTGCTAATCTGCTACCAAAATGACTTAACCGGGACGTGTGCGCGCAAAGCGCGCTAAAATGTGCCATTTTAATGCTGAATAATTGTGGTCTAAAAAGAACACACGGAAGATTAACATCATAAATATGGTCAATTTTGTCCTGGCATTTCGTCGGTCGGTACGTCACTACTAGTTATTAATGGCACCATTTCAGGGCGTCCGTCCGCCGGGCGTCCGTCGGACGGGATGGTTGGGAAAGACAAGATAGCCCGTTTCGGACGTACGAACGGGCTCTATTTTACATACTGATAAAACATAAATGAAGTTGTGTTATAGTTGCCTGAAAATGTTTGTCATCGTAAACAACGATAACCTGAAAGATGAACAGTCTAAATCAGAAGCAGCAGAAACCTTTAACTAGAGCTTATGTTACTTATCACAAAATAGTGTGCTTAATATATAGGCTACTGTTGCTCTTACAATATCACCTATACATGATGTATTCTAGTGGAACTTTTTTTAGTCAACATAATGTGTGAAAATTAGGTCAAGAGAGAAGAATAACAAGCCGAGCGGGCCACTCATCTTTAGTACCTTGATTTCATCGTATAATGTGAATGCAAAAAGGTGGTATTCGAGAAAAACAGGCAATAAAGCTGCTTTAAGTACTACACACTACTGGTGCCGTAGAAATATTATTCACGGGTATTATTTAGTTATGTATAAATGTACTTTAGAATTGATTCATTTTCATATGATGTACCTCAAGATAAAGTTGAACCATACAAACAATTTTCTAGTATATCAGACAAAATGGTAACTTTAAAAAGTACGCGGCAGCTATTCCGTTTTGTTGCATACATATCTTTATTGCCTTCATAGGACGATACTCTATGCAGACGGTAATAAGTATCGACTAGCTCCTTGGCGGGAAGAATCGACAACATACAGTATTCGCTCTTTCATGCGCCAAATGTTACCCCCTTGAGCTTTGAATTTTCATAGACTGCAGGGCTTTCTTCTAGTGGGCCATTTGGGGATTTACTAAAGGTACACATTGGCCAATTTGTATGACAAATTCAAAAGCACGATTCTGTCCTCAATAGGGTTTGATTATACCTTCATTAGGACATGACATGTGAGCCGTTAGCCCTTATCTGCCGGTGGTCAGTCGGATGAGCCAAAATTTATTGTTTTTGATTTTTTTTTAAATCTTGCTTTATTTTTCGAAATGACAATATGTATTTAATCTTTATGCAAAGGGCAATTATAAAACCACATGTTGTTCAGTATGGGTTTTAAAATGGGCATAAAAACTTAAAAGCATGTGACTTGTATGATAGGAAATTGAGAAATCAGTATGGCGAGCAACAAATAAGGTCAACGCTTTCAATACAAGTACTGAAGATGTGCATTTGAATATGACTGCGGCTAAAAAGCTCAAAGAAGTAAGTAAGTGCGATGTGGGCTGAGTAGATGGTATATTTTTATTCGTAAAAACGCGTGCCTTTGAATCAATGCAATCCAACAGAACAAGATTCTTATATTCCAAAGTGGATTGGATATCTTTTTGTTAAGGTGGTACTACACCCCTTGAAAATTTGTGACTGTTTTTGCATTTTTCTCATAAAATAACTACACACTGGTAACAAAAGTTATGTATATCATAGGGGCAAGGAATCCAATTACTTCACTGAAATTTCAGTGATTTAAGATAAGTGGTTCATTATAATGTTAAGAAACGAGATACATTCTAGCGGTACCTCTTTTCTTATCATAAATAATGTACCGCTTGTTTTGAGTCAATGAAATTCCAGTGCAGTAACTGGATTTCTTGCCCATATAATATACGTAACTTTTAATACCAGTGTGTTATTATTTTTTGAGAAAAATACAAAAATAGTCACAAATTTATCAAGGGGTGTAGTACCACCTTAAGGTACTTTTGTTTGTTGGTTTTCAAATAATATGCAAGTGATTCAGCTAATTACATTTTACTAAGAATATTTTTCGCACAAAACATCGTCCCTTTTTTGCAAACCAATATTATAATGAGAGTTTTAGGTTGTGTTGACTAACTTTGTATCCAATTTCTTTTGATAAGAACTTTGGATACGAATGAAAACATACCATCTTCTTAGCCCACATCACTCTTACTACTTTGGGATTTTTAGCCGTAATCATATTCAAAAGCACAACTACAGTACTTGTATATATTGAAAGCCTTGACCTTATTTATTGCTCACCATGCTGCTTTCTCACTTTCCTAAAAATCCCGAATGTGTCATGCTAATATTGTCTAAGGTGCTGACGAATATTCCAGAATGGAAAATATGCTTCAATCAAACGTTTGGCTACTTTGGTATACTACGTCATGACTTGTATAAGCTTGTTCCTAGGCTCATCTCGGAAGTTAGTATACAGATGACATAAAAATTGTGTAAAACAAACATCAAGGATTTTACTTTGTGTAAAAAAGTGTGTTTTTTTTAAAATAAAGTGTGGGAGGCAAAAGAAGGTCAATCATAAGTTTGTGACACAGCTACCATGCAGCAGGCGATAAGAACACGATCAATGATGAGAGGAACCGTTTTGGGTGTTTCTGCCCCATGACAAAGATCTTTAGATTATGATTGCGAACTCATTGAGTCAATTTGCAAGTATATTAAACAACGTTAGCATGCATGTCACTTCTGAAGGCCCCCAGCACGCATGTTTGATTGAAATAAACTAGTTTTTGGCCTCGACGCGGGAAAAATTATATTTTATGCTTTACCAGTTTACTTATGGGAAGAAACCAGGTTTAATTTGAAGTACCAAAGGACCATTACAAGCCGAAAAATTTTAATGGTTTGTCTCGTACTCTTCAGTGATATTTTGCTCTCTCTGTATGTAATATATTATGCTATAATAACATTCTTTATTTAACAGTTTTATCACAATCTAAAGAGGTGATAAATTAAACATTGATTTCTCACCTCTTGGACAAATTGAGACGTAATTAGGCGCGTATTTAAAATGACCTATATAGTTCTTTACATGATAAACTTAAAGAATTGCCAGGTGACCCTCTATTCATTTTATTTTCTGGAGCTGCAAATTCCTGACGCGAGGAGCTGCTTAAATTGCTCAAGGGTGACAATCTTCACTTAAACACAAGTTGCTTAGTAGCCGCACACTTTATGTCAAGCTAAAATTGAATCAAAGTTGCACACTATTTGATTGGGAAACTGGACTTAACTGGCTGGACTGACATATAGAGGATACCTTATAGCCCTTCAAGTGTTATGCATGCGTTACAGAAAACTGTGCTAAAACTATCAAATGTAGGTCGGGCTCATTTCATGCAGTGTACTTCGGTTATATTTATAAATACGCTTTTACAAATACGCACGTGACCACTTCCGCGCTGCCATAACAGCTTGTAGATAGTAAGTCTCAAAGTGACCTTCTACATAGCGGGTGGTCTTCCTATACATTTGAATGCAAAGGCGGAACAACACGAGACTACTGTGCAGCAAAATTGTCTATTTTGTTCAATTTTGTGATTATTGTAAACTTTTCCGTCTTTACATATTTTTTTCGTCGTCAAATACTTGTTTTTCCGTCGTCAAACTGTTGTTTTTGATAACATATTACAAATTCAGAATCCCTCCATGTGTAATAATTTTGCTATTCAATTTGATGATTTTCATCTACAAAGTTCCTATGCTGTTCTGTATAGTGGTCAATGCATGGGGATTTGGTCACGCTTGCTGGTCTTTGTATGTCGTGCCCATGAGTCACCTGCGTATTTATAAACGCGCATTTATAAATATAACCGAAGTATACTGTTCACGTGGCATCGTTATGTCCCAAGCAATTCTGGTACCTGCTTCTTGACTGTTAGCTTGACGTTCGTTCTTTATCAAATATATTACGGATCTAACGTTGTCCAATAAAAAGGGACATTGACCATTCATCATGGATGTCTTCTCTTTCCCTTTTTATCTTCCTTTATTTGTCACAATAGTTCTCTTGATAATACGATTCTACCGTCCACGTCTGCGGTGAGTTTCTTTATAAAGGTTTCTATATTGGGCCTCTGATGCTATGTGCAAAATGCAAATGTAAAGATTTGCGTTATCAGAGGCTATGCTAGCTTGGTGTACATCAGCAACTTTTTACGGACAAGATATTCCTTCTATCAGACATATCAGGAGATAGACTGTCATCCATCAGTCATTACCGCAGTAGAAATAAATAATACATTGCATCTTATCCATACGACGTGTGTGCGTTGCAGTAATTATACAGCAAACACTCCTCATTATATATGCTTTAGAAGACTACTGATTGTCTTTACCCCTCTAGCAGCGAAGTTCGAGACGACAAACAATTTATCAACAATTATCCAATTTCATGCATGCATTCTGAAACCACATGATAAAATGCATTATAATGCCATGTGTCCATTTAAAGGACCTTGAAATAGCATCCTTGATATAAAAAAAAGAATTTATGAATTTGTAATTGTAGCGGATAACTGAGAAAAATAAGTATACACGAGTCAGGCCTTTAAATTGTCAAAACAGTAACGAGGGCCAACGTTGCTTACGGATGGCATTAAGGTTTATTTTACTTGCACCACACACAAGGAATGAGGAATATTTGTTTTTTTTTTCTCTGCAAACATGTCTCGAAGGATCTTGTGCTTATTTTTAAGAAATACTGACATTTTCTATGCAGTGTGAAGCTTGTTTTAAATAGAAAGTAACACCTCGTATCCGATACAAATAGGGCAAGGTTTGTGTGAGGTCAAATGTGTCGAAAAGTGCTATAAGTGTTCATGATCACACAAGTCTGATATTGTCTAGAGTAAAACTTCTATAAACAGCTATATACCTTGCCATATTTTTAACAAGATACCCATGTCGTGTCGTTTTTAAATATACTTTTGCTAAGAACGTAAAACTTATGAAAGACATCACCATTATTAATAAAGCACATTGGACAAAATAGGAGTCCTAGCAGTAGGTAATGGTATGTGCTTGACCATAGTTATTTTACAAGTCCAATAAACATGACATGACTCCTCGTGCCCGAGGAGGCTGTTTATAGCAAAACCGCTCTAAACAAAATCGTGAGTGAGAAAAAGTGAAAAACAAGAAATAGATGATTGAAAACGGAGTTGAACATGCCGACAGGTAGATATCGATTTTTATAGTTCAAGATGTTTGTGATTTTCGTTGTTTTTAACGCATTTGAGTAAAAGTGACTTATAATGGTCGTTTAATCGTTACCAAACTTGTCAAGTTTCAGTCGAATAAACGAAAAGACAAGTTTTCACCTGCCTTTTAAAGTTGTTTTACTGATTTTTTCGTGCAATTTTCTAAATACATGACAAAGCAAAATACTATTGTTCCCAATTTATAATATTTATAAAAGCCGAAGTAAATTACAAAAACTGCCAAAATCGTTCTTCTACAGACAGGTTGAGAAATCCTGAGAAAATATCAAGAAACACTATCAATTAAAGTAAAAAAGAACAGGGATTAATAGCGCTAATCACAAGTTTGTGACATACAGCGAGCATGCAGCAGCCAATAAGAAAGCGATCGATGATGGAGAAATAATTTTGAGTGTTTCGGCCCGCGAATAGTTTCTTAAGATTCTGATTGCGAGCACAATGAGTCAATATACACGTATATAACACAACATTAGCATGCTGATCACTCCTATATCGGCCCAGATCGCATATGTTATTGAAATAAACTACCTTTTGGGTAAAACTATATTAACATATATCTTCCCTAGGAAACTGGGGTTAGTCCTTAGAAAAGGACGAATCGACCACTAAAATTTTTTCTTTACGTAATTTGTTATGCAATAATAACATAGCTTTTATAGAAGTGATGAATTAAACATTGATTCGTCACTTCGTGGGCAAATTGAGACGTTATTAGGCGCGCGTTTAAAATGACCCAGTTCTTGACGTGACAAGCTTAAACTAAAGAATTGTCAGGTGACTGTCTTTTTATTTATTTTTCTTCTTCTTTCATTCCTGACGCGAGGAGCTGCTTAAATTGCTCAAGGGTGGCAATCTTCACTTAAACATAAGTTGCTTAGTAGCCTCACACTTTATGTCAAGCTAAAATTGAATCAAGGTGGTACACTATTTGATTGAACAACTTGGCCGGACTGGCTGGCCTAGCATATAGAGAAGGCGTTATTGCCCCTTCGAGTGTTATGCATTGCATTGCAGAAAACTGTGCTAAAAATATCGAATGTAGGCCGGGCTCAATTTATGTGCGTCTGTCTTAGCTAGCCGACATGTAATGTCTCAAGCAATTTTGTTACCTTTTTCTTGCACGTTAGGAATACCTTGAAGATATGAAGCATATTACGGACCTAACGTTGTGCAATAAAATATCAAGCGATCCTAGCCATTCATCATGTATGTCTTCTCTCTTTCCTTTTTTGTATCTTCCTTTATTTGTCGCAATTGTTCACTTGAGTGGCTTGACTAGCTGCGGTGAGTTTCTTATTAAAGGGTTCTATATTGGGCCTCTGATGATATGTACAAAATGCAAATGAGGCTTGCGTTATCAGACGCTATGCTAGCTTGGTGTTCATCAGTAACTTTTGGCGAACAATGTATTTCATCACTCAGACATATTAGAAGATATATTGTCATCCATCCTTCATTAACGCATAGATGTATTTACCCCTTTCAACGCTTTCTGATAAGAACAAACATTCAAAGTGTTCATTCAGAGGAACTTGAAATAGCAATATTCTTAATATAAAGTAGAAACATTTATGAATTCATAGTGTATTAATGAGGAAATAGGTATCCACGTGTCAGGCGGTTGGTTAAATTGACAAAACATTTACTAGGGCCAGTGATGCCTATGGCTAGCATTCTGGTTTGTTTTCATTGTACCACACTCAATGAACATTGGTCTTTGTTTTTGTTTTGTTTGTAAACTTGTCTCGAAGGATCTTGTGATTATTTTTAAGAAGTATTGACAATCTTTATGGAGTGTGAAGCTGGTTGCAAATAGAAAGTAACACTTAGTATCCGTTAAAATAGAGCAAGGTTTGTCTGAGGTCAGCTGTACATACAAAGTGCAAAATGAGTTTTCCATGTTTTCAGCAGATACCCATATCATATATATCTTTTGCTCAAACAATTGAATATAACTGATAACATATATCCCCAATATTAATAATGTACATTGGTTAGATACTCTTCTATAATCTCTACCAGTACTCTACCTGAGTAATGGTATGAGCAAATCCAGGGCAAAAAGATGCACAGAGTTGTTTTTCATGTCCAATACACATGACATGACTCTTCTTGCCGAGGCTGTAGGCCTATATTGCTGTAAAGTCAAGTCACGCAAAATAGTACAACGTGAGTGAGAAAGGGAAAGAGAGAAACAAGAGTGGTTTGCCCAAATAGATGTTTGCAAACGGAATTGGAAAGTGGCTACAGACATGCTGAAAGTTAGATGTCGATTTTTATAGTTTGTTTGTGATTTTTGTCGGTTAATGGCAGTGTATTGTATAATATATGGGTGCTGAGGTCAAAATACGCAGTGCATAATGGGAAAATGTCGACATCCAAAGCCCGCGTAATATGAGTACAACACATGAATATAGTGTCATTGTGTGTTTAAATATCAATATAGTGATGTTACACGCGAATGCACAATAAAACAGCAATAATTTACAATCATAGTAGATCCATTTTCTATATATTGATCACACGGAATCCTTCATGGAGCTGTTTTCAACACTATTGTTATCACACTCCCGTGAAAATGTAATGGCGGTTAGAACGACGATATCGACCCTAGAGGTCAAAAAGTGTAATGACAACAGCAACTGCATTGTATTGTAAATCGCCAGAATGTTACTTTTAAAACATTGGTAGTTTCAGTCGCATAATAAAAAAAAGAACAAAAAGAAGTTGTGACCTTCCTTTACCCAATATCAATATACCTTTCCAGGAATTCGCTGAATACTGTCGCCCAAGACACAAAGTAAACCAGAAAGCAACAACCAGGGACTTGCAACTAAGAAACGCATATCATATACAAACCTCAATATACCAACGCAGCCAAGATCAGAGACGATTAAACTATTAATTGGTTGTCCAATGGAATCAACCAAGATCAGAGACAATTAAGCTATTAATTGGCTGTCCAATGAAATTTCATGTTATTGAAAAATTGCTTCAAAATAATGTTTTGCACTTAGAATAACTGATGAAGTTGTGTTATATTTTCTTCACATGTTCAATCTATATAAACAGCGACAGCGATTAGAAACAGTCAAATCAAAAGCAAGAGCAACCTTTGACGACTTTATTAGAACTTACTTGTCAGAAGTATATTCTGTCTAAAGTACACTGTTGCTCCTAATTTAAAGTATTCAATTGGACATTCTTTTGATTCAACATAATATATATTAAATGTTTGAAAATTAGGTCAAGAGAAAAGAATAACAAGCCTAGCAGGACTCTCATCTTTAGTACCTTGATTTCATCGTATGAATGCAAAAAGGTTGCATCTACAAAGTGGACAAGAAAGCTGCCTTAGGACTATACATTACGGTGCAATACAAACATTCGTATATTATTAGGTAATGTTTCTTGAAATCATATTGTGATGTGCCCTGAGTAATTTAATTTGATTATTTATCTTTGTTTACAATTTTTTAGTTTTTGGATCAGAAAAACAAATTCAATCATATCTGTTCTTGGATCTTGGAAATCCCCATAAATTATGTCTCAATGCGCCCATTATATTGCATAATGTATGAAAAATCATATATGGGAATTTCATGTTTTACTACTTTGGTATAAAAGGCAGGAGCAAGTGTTTCTCGTGATAGATCTGAATTAGAAAGTGGTTGTAGGCACTCTAATGTGTTTTATAGTTTATGTGCCTTAAAGAGAGGTACGTGTGAGCCAGTCAATTTGCATAGCCAATAAAGTACTATTAATCCAGCAATATATAACGAAAGAGATTTCGAGTGCAGCAAAGGGCTCTTTTCTTCCCAACTTTTGTCGACTTGCTAAAGTCTGCTTTATGTAACAACACATCTGTCAATGTATAAAGTGGAACTGTGCGAGAAAATTCTGTATACTGGAGAAAGTAAGTGATTGGTCAAAGCAGCACCATTTTGGAAATTATCATTTGTGCGAGGATTTTATACACAAAGGATATATAAAATCAAATCTGCAGTGGACAACGCTGAACAGTGATCTTCGCAGGACAAGTTTGAATCAGAATTATGCATCAGTCGTCTGGAACATTGAGTGCAACAGAACGCCGTAATCAACAAGAAGAAATCTACCGGATAAGTACAGTGTGATTATGCATTTATGTTTATGTGCAAAATCATTATCAATCATATTATCACTAAAGATTCAGATTTTTGTTAACTTATACAAACAGTGTGTTTTGTTGTGCATTCTGAGGTTTATTTGGGTATAAAGTGTGTTTGGTCTTGAGTCAAATATATTATATACGTTAAACAACAATTTATTGTCACATAATGTTGCGTCCCATAGAATGAAATGAAAAAAACAATTTCATAGCATATGAGAAAGACAATACATTTCAGGTACACAGAGCAGCTATTAAGTTTCGTTGTATACATATCTTTATTGTCTACGTGACGATACTCTATGCAGACGAAAATAAGTATTGACTAGCTCATTGGCGGGAAGAATTGACAACATGCCGTATTCGTCCTTTCGCGCGCCACATGTTACCCACTTGAGCCTTGAATTTGCATTGCCTGCAGGGCTTTCTTCTAGTGGGCCATTTGGGGATTACTAAAGGGTACACACTGGCCAATTTGTAGGACAAATTCAAAAGCACGATTCAATCCTCAATAGGATTTGATTATACCTTCATTAGGACATATCAACTAATAGTCGAAATCAGTTGAAAGATCCAAAATTTTGTTCAAAAAATACTTCTGTAAAGTATCTTTTTAATTATGAATAGTAATTTGTGTAATCTTCATGCAAAGCGCAATTATGTAAGCACAAACGTCCCGTTTCTTGGTTCATTGTAAGATGGCAAAAGAACCTTAGCGAATAGTGACTTATGTAGTAAGAAAATTATAAAGCGGTATGTAGATCACAAAATAAGGTCAACGCTTTCAGTACTGCGGTTGTGCTTTTGAATATGATTGTGAAAAACAGGAGGTGAGTAAATGCTATGTGGGCTGAGAAGATGATTATATTTTACACAAGTAAGTGCAATTTCTGGGGCAGATACTAAAAACCTCGTCTGCTGTATTTTTATTCGTACAACACGTGTCTTTAAATCAATGCAATTTAACTAAACAAGATTCTTAAATTTTGAAGCGGATAATTTGAACGAATTGGATATCTTGTTTTCAAAGGTAATTATGAAATGATATACACGTGATATAGCCTATTTACGGATGTTATATTTTACCAAAACTTGTTTAGTACAAATCATCAGACCTATTGACAAACAATGATGCAATAAAGGATCAAGTTATGGAGATAAAACTTGATATCCCAAATTTCTCTTACTATTTTAAACTGTTGCGATTTGATAGTTCACAGCATCTTGCGAATGGTAGTGAGCTTTGGCAAAAATTGCATTGACCATTTCTTAGCGAGTGTGTAGAAGAATTCACATATAACAGATATACTTTTGGAAAACGTATGCTACATATTAGTATGCTCTCAGGTTCGATTAAACGCTGAAGTATATCCCAGAAATGGAAAATAGGCTTCAATCCCGGGCTTCAATCAATTGGTGCATGGACAATAACCTGTTTGTGACATAACTAGTATAATTCATGCAGCTGCATAATTATGAAATGGTCTGGAAACCATTTTGGGTGTTTTGGCCCACGATGAAGATCTTTAGATTCTGATTGCGAACTCATTGAGTCAATTCGCACGTATCACACAACGTTAGAATGTTGATCACTCCTATATCGCCCCAGAACGCATGTTTTATTGAAATAAACTACGTTTTGGCCTCGATGCGTGTAAAGCGATATCTATGCTTTACTTGTGGGAGAAAACCGGGTCTTAATTTGAAGGACAAATCGACCACTAAAAGCTGAAAAGTGTAAAAAAATGTAATGCTTATTTCTTACCCTTTAGTGATATTTTGTATTTGCTTTACGTAATATTGTGCCATTATAACATTGTACAATGTACGCGTATATTTAACAGCTTTATCACATAATCTTAGGTGATAAATTAAACATTGATTCATCACCTCGTGGGCATTGCGACGTTATTTGCGACACAAACTTAACCAAAAAATTGCCAGGTTTCTGTTTCTTCCGAAGCTGTAAATTCCTGATGGGAGGAGATGCTTAAATTGCTCAAGGGTGGCAAGCTAAAATTAATCAACTTGGTACACTATTTGAATGGACAACTTGGCTGGACTGACTAGCCCGGCATATAGAGGAGACCTTATTACCCCTTTCAAGTGTTACGCGTGCATTGCAGAAAACTCTGCTAAAAATATCGAATGTAGGCCGGCTCAGTTTATATGTGTGTCTGTCCTAGTTAGCCAATGTGTGATGTCTCAAGCAATTTTGCTACCCTTTTCTTGCCCGTTAGGAATATCTCTTGAAGTTCGTCTTTATATATGAAACATATTACGGAATCTAACGTTCTCCAATTAAATATCAAGGGACACTAGCCATTCATCACATGTCTTCTCTTTCCCTTTTTATCTTCCTTTTATGTCACAATAGTTCTCTTGATAATACGATTCTACCGTCCACGTCTGCGGCGAGTTTCTTTTAAGGGGTTCTA
Organism: Amphiura filiformis; assembly: GCF_039555335.1. Taxonomy (NCBI): domain Eukaryota; kingdom Metazoa; phylum Echinodermata; class Ophiuroidea; order Amphilepidida; family Amphiuridae; genus Amphiura; species Amphiura filiformis. The sequence continues at coordinate 48,239,114 of NC_092636.1, read as the reverse complement.
TTTTTGGACTCTGGTGCTATATACAAGATGCAAAATGCAGAGGCTTCGGTTATTAGCAAGTATGCTAGCTTCCTTTTCATGAGCAACTTTTAGCGGACAATACTAGTCAATTCCATCCATCAGACACGAAAGATAGATTTTCATCCACTCTTCATTAACGCAGTAAAAATAAATACAACATTGCATATTATCAATAAAAGTACAACCTTGATGCGTTGCGTCATTACGTACACTCGACCTATTCACATTATATGCTTTAGAAGACCGAATGTACTTACCCCTGCACAAGGCTAACATTAAAATACACAAGATATAATACTCGCAAATACAAAAAGAACAATTCTCGGTGCAAAGTTGCAAACGACAAACAATTTATCAATACTTTTCCAATTGTATGCATACATTTAAAGCCATAATGATGAAATTCATTTTAATAGCAAACATGCAAAGTTTTCCTTCCAAGGAACTTTAAATAGCAATATCCTTCAATATAAAGTAGAAGCATTTCCGAATTCGTAGAGCATAATTGAGTAAAGCAGATATCGACGTGTCAGCCCTTTAAATTGACAATAGAGTAACAAGGGCCAGTGTTGCTTATGGCTGGCATTCTGGCTTGTTTTCCTTGGCCACACACAAGAAATGTGGGTTCTTTGTTTTTGTTTTCTTTACAAACATATCTCGAAGGATCTTGGGATTATTTTTAAGAAACATTGGCAGTTTTATGGAGTGTGAAGCTGGTTTTAAATAGAAAGTAACACCTAGTATCCGATAAAATAGAGCATGGTTTGTCTGAGGTCAACTGTGCTGACAAAGTGTTATAATAAGTAGCATGTGGTTCGTGTTCAAGCAAGTCAAGTCAGACATTGTCAAGAGTAAACCTTCAAGTGTCATTTGAAATTGTACTGAATGGGGCGAAGTTACGCTAATTAAAGGCAAAAACATTCAGAATTCTGATACAAAATATACATTGGTGAATTTTTGTAGATTAAAACTAAAAGAAACTTCTTCTTCGTCTTTGACTTCTTTTTCGTCTTCTTCTTCTTCTTCTCTTCTTTTTTTATCTATATCTGTGTAACATGGCATAGATATTCTGCTTTAATATGCCCTGTAGTCTTCTCCTTTTTCTTCTTCTCATACCTGCCCATACTTGGTACAATGATGGCCCATGACCCCTAACAATTTTCTGTGGTGGTCTCGGCTCCAGAGGTTGATGGTCAAAGGCTCCAGGGGCACATGTCAAGGCCATCCGAGTATAGATAGTTGGATTGTCATCAACTTGGTGGATGTGATCACCAGCGAGTGCAGAAAATAATCAAGGTCATATCAAGGTCATTCGAATATAGATTGTTTGATTGTCATCATACTTGGTAGATTTAATCACTATCGAGTGAAAATAGTAAAGGTCATGTCATGTCAAGGTCATCCGAGTAAAGATTGTGATCACCATCACGTGCCAAAAATGTTTAAGGTCATATCAAAGTGTCAAGGTTATCCAAGTAAAGGTTGTTGCATTGTCATCAAACTTGGTGGATGTGATCACCAACGAGTGCCAACAAATGGTCAAGATCGTCATTGTTCGGACTAGACAAGTAATACTTTTTCTGAGCAATTAAAACAGCTTCAGGTTTTAGAGATGGTAGTGATTGCATCCTGGCTTGTAGTGGGCAAGGGAAAAGGGTCACGGGCATAAATATTCGTGTTTGCTAAAACACAACACTGCCATCTTGTCTTCTTCTTCTCTTCCCTTTTCTTCTACTTCTTCTTCGTCATCATCATCATCTTCTTCTTCTTCTTCTCCTCCTCCTCCTTCTTCTTCATCTCTTCTTTCTTCTTCATCTTCTTCATCTTTTCTCCTTTCTTCTTCTTCTTCTTCTTTTTCTAGTCCATCTTTTTCGAGCGTCATGCGATTTTTTAAAAACAATTTACAATGAAACCATAACTAATTAATCGCATATTTTATATTAAAACACTTTTGATATAAACTACTCCATCGTCCTAGCAGTAGAAATGGAATGCGCATATCTGGGACAAAAGATGCACTTGACTGGGGTTGTTTTTCATGTCCGGTGCACATGAAATGACTCCTCGTGCCCGAGGCTGTATATTACGAGACCGCTGCAAAGTCAAGTCACGCAAAATATTAAAACGTGAGTGAGAAAGGGAAAAAAAAAAACAAGAGTAGTTTGCCCAAATAGATGCTTGCAAACGGAACTGAAAAGTGGCTGCAATGGTGAATGCGGATGGGGAGACATGCGGACAGTTAGATGTCGATTTTTATAGTCAAGATGTTTGTGATTTTGTCGGTTTGACGCATTTGAGTAAACGTGACTTATAAAGGTCGTTTAATCGTTAGCATACCTGTCAAGTTTCTCTTGAAAAAAGTGGAAAAGGGTTTTCCTATCTTTTTCGTTTGTCTGTTTGTTTAAGTAAACTAGTAGAGTTTTTTTTCCACTGAACTTTAATTCCTTTGAAAGTATTTCTATTACATATTAACTATTTTTATGTATTAAAAAGAATGTACAATAAAACAAAATAGCCGCTGTCACACTTAATATTCAAGATTATCTTCAGCGAAAACGAAAGAAAATATTACCTTCTTTTATATAAACTTGGATAATTTTCTTCAAATGAAACAAAAGTCATTTGCGCGTGAAGTATTCACTATAAACATAAAATTTGTTTTGAGCAGCCGTATTTTGATCAAATCAATAGACCGGAGTTCATTGCTGAGCTGTCTTCCCTTGTCTGTGATCTGTCGTACCATCAATTTATTATTATTATTGCAAAATTGACTGTTTCCCTCTCTCGCTATGGTATACGTGTATGTACAAACATGCACCATGGATAAGACATGGCATTATACATATCAGCATTCTGAAGGCTTTCAGTGGGGTACAGGAGGGGGATTTGGGATGTTTTTATTCTTTACGTATCAATATATAAACTGTGATATTTGTGACTATATTATTTAAAGGATAAGGTGGGGGTCGATTAGTGGTGGTAGCGTGTTTGTGGGTTTCTTCGTATGTGGTTTTAGTATGGCGTCTACGTGTAGGGGTGGGGGGGGGGGGCGTGTGTGTGTGTGTGTTAAATGTCGTTGATAGATAAGTATAATATGGTGTATTTCAATCATTGACATAATGGAGCTATCATCTCTAGTGTGCGTTATATTTTCGGATCCGGCGTCTCTACTCAAAATATATTTTGATTGAAGATACATTATACGTTTATTAAAGATTACTACTCCGTTTATCAAACACTGTTTTCATTATTCAGTTATTCAAATGTACTAACGAAAATCGAGAATACAGATGAAATGTTGGATTTCGTCGTTGATGTATTCCAAATAAATATACATATATAAATATATATTTCAAATAATAGTGTCCACTAGTTTCATATTGTCTAAATTGTCTTTTTATTCGCAGATTCAGTTACAATTTTATAACACGGAATTATATGGTCACATGGGGGGCTATGACAAAGCTGTAGAATCACCTAATGGACTAGCAATGATTGGAATATTTGTTATGGTAAGTTGATTATTTCTGTATATTTCAAAAATACCATTACAATTCAGTGTTGTTATGAATATGCATCTATTTTATCACTTACTGTTCTTAAATATAGATGTTATGTGATCCGACACATGTTTCACTTGAGTAGTGTTTATAGGTATCAAATAACATTATATCTATGAGTCCATACCGGAACATCCCTAAAACTCAAGTGGATCAGATGCGTATAGAATGAATGTCCAAAATGTCCAATCTCTGAGACTATTGCCTTCGCCAGTATCTTGTATTGCCGTTGAGGGCGTAATATAAATGAGCTTATTAAACATATTTTTGTGTTGAAGAAATCCCGTTCTTAACAAAACATACAAGTTTAAATGCTTGGTAGTTTCACCAGTGTTTTTATTTTTGAATTTATTGTTTACCATCAACTTTAAAAAATATTGGGTAATGTGCAAAAAGATGCACTCGCGGGAAGGCTTGACTTTGAATCCTGTTTGTGACTAAATGTTATAAAGATATTTTTACCTACCTATACTGTCAATTCAAAAACCATTTGATCCAGAGGGAGCAAGTATTGATTAACAACCTGCCTAGAGCTTTAGTTGTTAACAGTATGCTCAACTACTACGATTCTCTTGCCGGGGGACCGGGACGGGGAAATAATGTTTTTTCTAGGGGCTTCGTTTTCCCCCTTTCCTTTGCTTTGTTTTGGAAACATCGAAAAGGACATGATATATTGAGTTGCAATTGTTTAATATGTTTGTGTTGCAGTTCGTGCTTTTCTTCTTTTCGAATGATGAATATTTATGTGCTTGTTATCATGTAACACAATCTGGGGTTATTCAATACTTTTATGTGATGGCTTAGCTTAAATTTCCGTTTAAAATGATCCTGGCCTTTTGTGTTAGTCTTGTTTTAAATTTTTATTTCGACAAAGCTATATTGAGCTTTAAAGAGGGAAGTGAAATTAAGTTAGGGTCAGGGAGAGAATGTTTAAGGATAAACTCGGCACAAGGCTTTACGGCTTAACTTTAATTTTGGGGAATTGATAATATATCGATTATTTCAGCCATGTATTTACGTATATATATATATATATGTAAATATAAACACACCCCTCCCTTCAACAGTTTCTTACCAAACTGTATACCACGTTTAAACATGAATTCAAAAAATTGTCAAATACCATGTTGTTTCGCCGTAGATTAAATAAAAAAGAGAACATTATATTCCACATTACCGTGGTCAAATTCACAATTGAATCCATAAATAATGACACATTTATCATCCAGAAATGACACATTTTATGTTCTTTATCCTGTCTTATTGTTAACATTTAGAAGTATACGACTTAGTCTAGAGTAATAAAACCACTGATATTCTGTTACCATTTTATTAAACATTCACGCTATAGAGTATTTATAGTTTTATATATGGTTTTATATGTCATCCGTGAATCTAGTATCCATTTGATACACTTGATCTCTTAAGCCTGGTAAAATGTTATGGAGCATAAAATGTTTAAGAACTAAATTATCGCTAGTCTATCCGCATGTCATAAAACTGTGACCGAGCTCAGAACTCTAAGCAAAAGAAAGACAGGAGCATTAATAATGGAGAACTTTCTTGATCTTGTTTTTATTTGAAGCACGTTTGGTTGGAATGACATGGTTTAAAAGCATCTCCCTTCTCTCGCTGACTGTATAAATCTAAATAAAGAAGTCCCACGTTTTTATGGATGTTCTTTTGCATACGTACTTTCTGCTAGAGAATCCCGCAATGCATTGCGAGCAACGATTTGGCATTAGACGTTTAAACATAGACAGTCCACATTCAAAATTCTGATACATATTTCAAGTTCCACGTAAGTAAACGATAGATAACGAAAGCCACACATTTGTAACTGTATGTTTACACCTTGGAATAGATTCATGAGGATTGTAATGTCAAATTAAGTTCACTTTTGAAAAATCATGTAGACAAATTCAAAGTTCTACTCACTGCTAGACAGTTTTGTCACCCAGGTCGGATAACTTCCTCAGTAATACGATGACTCGACGGTTTTCTTGCGAGAATTCTCATTCCTGGGGTGTGCAGTTCTCAACAGTGGATCATATATGCCTTCATCACAATTCAACATCTACTGACCCCTCTTTCTGCTCCATAATACCTCATGTATCCACCTTCTGTGTTTGTTTGAATCCTTTTCCAGTATATCTGCACCTGAAATTTTTGGTCAAATTCATCCTACAATAAAATTTCATCATAATTATGAACATTTTTCTGCTTTTAAAGGTGGTTTCATTTTCATGAAAAGAGTACCATTTTACTCATATTTTTGAAGAAGAAAAAAGTTACTTCCTTTCGGATTTTTGAACCTGTTAAATTCAATTGGGAGTCAATTTCTGTAGTATTTGGCAGACTATTTCAGCAACCCCTTCCCTTGTGGGATTGCATAAAAGCAACTAGTGCTATGTTCTATCGTCTGCTCGCTGCTTCTGCATTTTGTTCATACAATTGCGCGCCATTTTACAAAATACTCATCGTCTGCTGCACTTAACCTATGTTTGATCAATTAAGCTTTTAACAAAATGCTGCTGAATATTGAGATTGGCGCTAAATAAGTACTGGTGTGCATAGGAAACGATGGTGTCTCTTGTATTTTGAGACCGTTTTATTGAATTTTTAAAGTTATGTATATTTGAAAGCGACCAAAGATATATGTTTATTCTTGATAATACTTAACCGGTTTTTAATTAAGCGGATTGATACACAAGGGTTTTTTTTTCTTCAGAAAAGTGTTTGCTTGCTGGAAACCGTTTTCTCTCCGTAAACATGGTGACACTTTGAGCTCTCCACTTTAAACGGATTGTATTTGATTGATTAAAATTTCATTGAAAATAATATTCATACTGTATAAAACTGCATAAAAGAAAACTGCATGATCATTTGTGTTTGCTCAAAGGACAAGTATAGTATTGTATTTTTGATGCACTTTATTGTTGTTATTTAACCATCATAGTTCTTTTACAAAGGGATATAATTATGCATTTTTGGAAACACATTTTCTAATCTTTTTCATAAGCAATTATCAACAATAACATAAAATATTTCAATTATGATCTAACTCTTAGCCTATACTCAAGACTTTTAATGCTTAGACTTGGATTTTGTTACTACAATTGCAAGAAAAATTTTGAATTTTATTGCCCTAAACGATTAGGATTTAGCCATGTTTCATTTGGCAAAACGATGTAATATTTTTGTAATTCAACAAAATTAGTGCTGTATTTTTATGGAAGCAGGAGTAGTACTCATCTATTCTAATCAACCACTTCATGAAACCCTTTATATGTTTTAAGCATAAAATAACGCTATTTGTCTACATTTATGACTAATTGACCATGTTGACTTAATGCAGTTGGCTTTTTGTACTCTGCAGATTATGACTAGATCAAGAATTATTTAATGGCATTCACAATAACATCATTTATAAAAATGCGAAACATATTTTGAAAATATTCCCCGGAAATTAATCACATGCATTTAAATATGGGTTTTCAATGTCATTTTGGCATAACAGTGAAAGGCTACACACAAATGCTGTCTAGTATATTAAAATGCCCTTTTAAAATAAATTTATATAGCGCTTTATGCCGTAAACAGCCTCAAAGCGCTTTACATTTATTCCGCCGTCATTAGAATATGTCGGAACCACGCTTGCAGCCTACAAGTGGCCCAGGGTCCATCAGTACAACGACTGTGACTACCCCTAACAGCGTCCCATTGCACCTGGGTGGGGTGAGGCAAGCGAGGCAAAGGCGCAACACGGTGGTGGAACGGGGAATCGAACCCACGCACGTCGAGCAAGCTCTCAGAATATGAGTCCAAGGTCGTAACCACTGAGCCACCGTGCCCTCTTTTTATGTTATGAATATTGCTTCTTGTTCATATATTTATGTTAAACATTTCATCTTTCAAAATCTTCAAATCTTAAAAAAAAATTATATCTACTTTTAATGTCGCTACATTAGATGCAGATTAGGAATCACAAGCCACTCCGAATTCATTAGAGAATGAATTTGGAGAAAACCTGATAATTACAAACACTCGCTGAGCAGCAAGACCTTCCCTCTAACCTTTTAATCCGATAAGCTGATTATCTACTTGTTTTCATGAATTGGAAGACATTCTTGGATGTATTACTGAGCTCAATCATCTGAAATTACTGGAGCGTGAGCCACCCAGGCTGGTGGCTCAGCATAGTATTTTTCTCCAAATTCGTTTCCTAATGTAATGGGAATAACACCACACTTGTCATAAACGTGTCGGTAAAGGACATCGTATTTAAAGAATCGTTGGATTCTCTATCCTCCATTTCTCCCTTAAAATAATTGTGACCAGTTCTGTAAAACTCAGATGGAACTGGGCACCTACGTGTTACTGATTACATATTTTCTACCTGCTTCAAACAAAATAACATGTTTCTTGTACCACAATTCTACAATTGAAAGGAATGCGTAGGTAAATAAAACCTCTCGAATTCCTTGATTCAGAGCCAAACAAGAATATTATAAATAGGCAACATGTCGGCACCCTATTTCGTCTGATTTTGTAAGAACGGGTCACATGTGTGTGAACAATTTTACTTATAGCTACCTTGCCTCTTATACCTTGTAGAAATATTTCTGTGCTCCCCTTTGAATAATTTACAGAAATTTACTTTTGACAGCTCTTTAATGATCATGAAAAACAGACATGATCTCGCTCCCACACATGAAAAAAATGTCAAGTCAATGTCGCTTCCCTTTCCAGTTTTAGGTCCCTGGGCCATGTTTTTCAAGTTGAATAGTATTATAAGGAACCCTCTCGAGAAATAGATACAGGACCACGAGTGTTCATTTCTGGAAGGTTTTGCGCTTGGCATCCGGCGTGCTAATTGCTACTACTTGTGACTACTTATCGACGGCTGGACCCTGGGGATTGCTTTAAAACTGATCATTATGTATTATGAAATGTGAACTGAAAAAGTATGGAGAATGTTTTCATCGATTTGAATGTGACGAATACATTAATTTATTATATAGTTTCCTTTATCTTAAATATTTCATGTGAATTCAATAATAATAAGTTGAACCCTTGGATAATTAGATTCAAATAGCCTATGAAAACCTACTTTAATTCTCTTCACGCGGGTGTCGACTGCAGACGACATGTTTCAAATTTTTTTTTTTAAATTCAAAAATTTCAGAAATGTAAATTTTCATGACCGTATTTGGAATCAGCATGAAAAATGTATTAAAATGAGTACAAAACTTGAACTTTTTCCGTTGAAGCGCATGGCTAGCACGCAGAGCATTAAATAACTCCAATGGCACTTTTTATGTTAATTACCACATTATGAATCATTATTCTGGCAACTTGGATCAGTTCAGACTAAAACAACAATTATTTTGCATTCTTTCTTCATATTGTAAACAAACAAATCGTTCACGTGCAATAGTTATATATTCTTGTTCCGAGACAAGCATAATATAGCATCACATGTATTCGAATCATGTTCGTAAAGAAACACCCGTCTGTTGTATCTCGCCCCTGTTTTCGCAGGGGCGCGTATTCCTTGTCACCTAGTAGACCTGAGTTTGACGAATACACTTTGCTTTTTTGCCAACGGGATAATCTTTCTCCACTTGAACATGTTCCTCGGTCAAAAGGAGCCTCCATTAGTGAGATACATTGATTACCGCATTATGAATCAGTCAGTAAAATATCTATACACTTTAAAGGCTACTTAACTCTTACATATTGACGAGCTCCTAGATCTCGGCTTCTCACATTTTTTGACAACACAGTGATGAACGTTTCCCCTCTATACGCGGAGGTGTCAAACGCTGTCTATAAATTTCTTGCAAGTACTCTAAATGTAAAATGTATTTTTTAAAGACAGAATTTTAAATATATATTTGTGAATTGTTTTCAAATGAGACCGAACAGGCCAGGTATTAATTCAATAGTGCTTCAAGTTAACCGAATATATTTGTAAATATTCGAGCATTAGGTGAGTTGTACTGTGAAACTGTAGCATTACATATATACGGTATGGAGATATGAATTCAACATCCACAGTTGAAAAGTTGTGATTACATTGTATGTGGCAGACAGAAAGGTATTTCTAGTAGTCCGGGCATATAGAAGTAGTGAGGACCCACGAAACCAATTTCTGTGATTGAGTTACGATATGTAGTATATTTCGGATATTACCTAAGCGAGTAAATCAGGAGAGCTGTGTGCATATAATGATTTGCCCTTGCAGCATGTGGTTATTGGTAATTTGATTAAAATACATTTCTTTCAACAAAATCGAATTAATTTGATCAAACTATATGCCTTTAAATTACCCTTTGTTTTGAATCTGGTTACAAGTTTGCCCGGTGGTCAAGGGTTTGGAACTAAACACAAAAAAAGTGCAATGCGTCAAACCATAAAACGTTCAAACCACTTGGAAAGACCACTCCCAATTCTGGACGATTACATAACTAATATTATTGATTTAAAACAATTTATTCTGTGTTGACAAATGAAACATAGCTCAAATATAATAATATATTTCACCTAACTTAAAATTAAAGTTGACATCCTATATTCAGTCAATAATATTATTGAATTAAAAAAATGCCCAAAACCCTAATTTTCTATCCGTTTATGCTAATATATCACTCTTAACACTCTTAATTTCACTTTTTTTGTCTTTTTCTCATAATATTCTACAATGGGTAATGAGAATATTATTTTGTGAATTCAGAAAAGTTACATCTGTATTTGTCTGGAATCAAGAGTAGATAATAACAATGAAGATCGATGCAATGGACTGTTGGTATTAATTTCCCTGATGTAGTTCTGAATACGTTGCTTCTATATTTTCTGAATATTTGACTTTGCCCCGGCTTTGTGCATTTAGATATCTTGGACAACAGCAAAAACACCAATACATACGAGCGTATTGGTCAAAACCATCGTAAAGGACGTTTGTCTCAGTGAATTGATTGACCCTCTATTTAACTTTTACCTACTGGAAATTGTATATGAACGGGTTAGCAAACATATATGAGGTATACTTCAGACATGTTGAAATGTATGTACACCTTATGAAACTGTTTCTGTGCCCTCTTTGAATAATGTATAAAAATTTATTTCTGACAGCTCCTTAATGATAATAAAAATCAGACAGGATCTTGCTCCCACACATGAAAACCATGCAAGTCAATGTCGCTTACCTTTCCAGTTTTAGGTCCCTGGGCCATGTTTTTCAAGTTGAATAGTATTATAAGGAACCCTCTCGAGAAATAGATACAGGACCACAAGTGTTCATTTCTGGAAGGTTTTGCGATTGGCATCCGGCGTGCTAATTGCTGATACTTGTGACTACTTATCGTCGGCTGGTATATTTAAAAACTGATATTTATGCATTATGATATGTGAACAATAAAGTTATGAGGAAATACTTCCATCTATTTTGATATGTGTTTTTTTGGCGATGTGTTGAATACATACTATACTCATAATTCAATATTTGTTATTTGTATCGTCAGTGCTTCATATGAATTGTAAATGTTGGTATTCATTTCCTACATGAATTGCTAAAAATATTCCTTCAATATTTCTTTGCTATTGACTTAAGTCCGGCCTTGGGCATTATGAAATATCTTAGAGAACTGCAAACACAGCACTCTTTACTAGCGTGTTTGGCCACAATATAATATAGCGTATGTATTTGATACCACACATATCTCCACCAGTCATGACAGTGCATTAGGTTTTACAAAAAGCTTTGGTCAAAACCACTGTAAAGGACGTTGTTCTCAAGGAATCGATGGACCTTCTCTCTATTGAAAATTGTATGTGGAATTTTGCTTATAGCTTCCATGAGGTATACCTAGCAAACACAAAACGTTTTAAAAACGTTTTTAACAGGTTATATTTTGGATTTTTGGTTTTGGTAAAAACGTTTTAATAACATTAAATGTCGGGGTATATAAAGGTCATGAAAACGTTTTCAAACGTTTTGTATGAAAACACACTTCAAAAATATTATTAAAAAATTTTCAAAATGTTATGGTAAAATATTTTTGCCAAATATTTTGTCAACACTTAAATAGCATTAATTTAGAATATTTGCAGTAAGATATCAAAAAACGTTTTTGAATGTTATGAAAACGTATTATACTCTTTATATAACCCGACATTTAAACGTTTTCTGGCACCCTTTTCTTATCTTTTGCGAATGATGTCGAACATGTTTTGTGTTTGCTTGGTACTTCATACTTGATGAAATGTATACACTATATGGATTATTTCTGTGTCTCCTTTGAATAATTTATAGAAATTTATTTTCAACAGCTCCTTAATGATCATAAAAAACAGACAGGATCTTGCTCCCACACACATACACATGAAACAAATGCAAGTCAACGGCGCTTCCCTTTCCAGTTTTAGGTCCCTGGGCCATGTTTTTCAAGTTGAATAATATTATAAGGAACCCTCTCGAGAAATAGATACAGGACCACGAGTGTTTATTTCTGGAAGGTTTTGCGCTTGGCATCCGGCGTGCTAATTGCTGATACTTGTGACTACTTATCGACGGCTGGTATGTTTAAAAACTGATATTTATGTATTATGATATGTGAATGATAAAGTTGCTAGGAAATACGTTCAAATTTTGATGTGTCGAATATAATACTTATAATTCAATATTAGTTATTTGTATCGTCAGTTCTTCATATGAATTGTAAATGTTGGTATTCATTTCCAACATGAATTGCTAAAAATGTTCCTTCAATATTTCTTCGCTATTGACTTACGCCCGGCCTTGGGCATTATGAAATATCTTAGAGAACTGCAAACACAGCACTCTTTACTAGCGTGTTTGGTCACGATATAATATAGCGTATGTATTTGATACCACACATATCTCCACCAGTCCTGACAGTACATTAGGCTTTACAAAAAGCGTTGGATAAAACCACCGTAAAGTGTTCTCAAGGAATCGATGGACCCTCTATTACCTTCTCTCTATTGAAAATTGTATATGAACTTTTGCTTATAGCTTGCATATATGTGATGCGATCAAGCAAAATCAGTCGGAACTCGGAAAATATTGATTTTGAGATATAGCCAAACAAAGGAAACATTTCCTTTTGTTTAAGAAACTCTTTAATTGCTCATATCTTTGGAACTGGTTGTTCAATTTCAATGGAGTTGTCTGGAAAATGCAGCTTTGTTTTTTACTATCCTATAAGAAACTGAAAATGTAATATTTCCGAGTTCTGACTGATTTTGCTTGATCGCATCACATATGAGGTATACTTCATACGTGATGAAATGTATACACTATACGGATTATTTCTGTGTCTCCTTTGAATAATTTATAGAAATTTATTTTTAACAGCTCCTTAATGATCATAAAAACAGACAGGATCTTGCTCCCACACACATACACATGAAACAAATGCAAGTCAATGCCGCTTCCTTTTCCAGTTTTAGGTCCGTGGGCCTTGTTTTTCAAGTTGAATAGTGTTGTAAGGAACCCTCTCGAGAAATAGATACAGGACCACGAGTGTTCATTTCTGGAAGGTTTTGCGCTTTACATCCGGCGTGCTAATTGCTGATACTTAGTGACTACTTATCGACGGCTGGACCCTTGGGCTTATGTATAAAAACTGATATTTTATGCATTATGAAATGTGAAAGATGAAGTAGTGTGGAAATACTTTCATCTATTTTCATGTGTTGAATATACCTATAATTCAATAGCTTTTCCCTGCTTGTATCTTCCATTTTTCATATGGATAGTTAATGTAATGATATTAAATATCTAGCCAAATATTTGTATTACTTGGAAACGTATATTTATCATACTATAAATTAGGTTCAAATAACCTATGAAAACCTACTTCAAATACTTCTAATGGCACTTTTTAATGTTAATACCGTATAATAATGAATCAGTACTCCGGCAACTAAGTTCAGATGGAGAAGAAAATTACTTACGTAACCAAAGCATTCCGGCAACTGAGTTCAGATGGAGAAGAAAATTACTTACGTAACAAACGCAAATATAGCCGCTATAATCAAACACTCTCTTTTCAGAACGAAACCATTTTTAATACATTCATATTAACAACACTATATCTGATATGCATTAATGTTTTATTAGTACTTTTGTTTTTCCTCAAGTTTGCCTTAATTTTGCATTCTTTCTCATATTGTGAGCAAATAAATCGGTCATGTACAACAGCGACACCTTTTTTGCTACGAGACAAGGCTATACTATCACATGTTTAAGAATCATGTTCATAAAGAAACACCCGTCTGTTATATCTCGCCCCTGTATTCGCAGGGGCGCGTATTCCCTGTAACCTAGTAGACATGAGTTTGACGAATACACTTTCCTTTTTGCCAACAGGATAATCTTTCTCCACTTGAACATGTTCCCTCGGTCAAAATGAGAACCTCCGTATTAGTGCGATACATTGATTACCGCATTACGCATCAGTCAGTAAAATACCTAAACACTTTTAAAGCTTAATATAATATCAGATTATTCTTATTTTATTACTTAACGTATTGACAAGCTCCTAGATCTTATCACGGTAGTGAACATTTTCCTTTCTACAACTGAGGATGTACCATCTGCAATCAAAAAAAATTATCTAATAAAAAAAAATCATGTTTTTCTCAAACATATTTGAACTATATGCTTTAAATTGTTGATGAGTCCGAACAGACCTGGTGATAGTTCAGTAGTTCTGCAAATAAAATTGAATACTAGTTGGTAGATAGGCGTCATTTTGTAGAAAGGGGGCAAAAATCACTTATGTATATTGAATACTAGTATTAAAAAGAATGTTGACGAGTTGTACTCCCGGGTTGTACTGTGAAACTTTAGCATTACATCATAGAGATGTGAAGACGACATTACGGTTGAAAAGTTGAGACAGACAGAAAGTTATTTATTTGAGTATGGGCATAAAGAATTACCGGTATTGAAGCAGCGACGACTCAACAAACCAATTTCTTTGTATGAATCACTGTATACACCAGGCACAAAAAGAAACTCGTCAGTTATATTCATCCTTGCTGTTCAATAACTTGATAATTTTGGATTATTCTGAAATATGCATTTTGTTAATTGGACTTTTTTTTCTCATTTGACACCCTGTTCGTGAACATTGAGAAAGTATTGACCAAGATATGCGCCTCCAAACTCTCAAACCCCAAAATGAAAAGTTGCAATTTTAACGATTCAATTGTGCCTGTTACACTGTGTGCTTTATTGATTGGCCAGTGGTGCTTGTGTGCAATACAACGATGCGTTCCCATTGAAAATCGTTGAAAATGCAACTTTTGATTTTGGGGTTTGAGGCTTTGGAGGCGCATATCTTGGTCAATTCTTGTTCGTTTGTCACGAACAGGATGTCAAATGAGAAAGCAAAGTCCAATTAACAAAATGTATATTTCAGAATAATCGAAAATTATCAAGTTATTGAACAGCAAGGATGAATATAACTGACGAGTTTCTTTATGTGCCTGGTGTAGTATATTATAGTTATTACTTAAGCGAGTAGATCATAAGAGCTCTGAATGGTTTCCCTTGCAGCATTTGGTTGCTGGTAATCTAATTAACATTCATTTCTTTCAACAAAATCGAATTAATTTGATAAAAGCGTATGATTTTAAATTACGATTTGTTTTGAAACTGGTCACAAGTTTGCCTGGAGGTCATTTGTTTGGAACTAACCAGCAATTGCGTCAAACCATAACGCGTTCAAACCAAACCATACATTGGAATGATCACTCCATCCAAGTACAGAACTAACATTGTTGAATTAAAAATATATATATTATTTTTGTTTTGCCTAATGAAACATTAACTCAGGCCCAATCCTTTAAACTGAGAAATTAGTTTGTAGAGAAAGGGCCAAATCCCTTATTTTGCATGTATACAGGCTAAATATCACTCTTCGTCACTCTTTTATTTTAAAAAAAGGCTACGTGGTGAATTAACAATTTATCTCAGAAAAGTGTTAGAATTGATTTCTTTAATTCAAAAGATCTAGTTCTGTATTTTTCTGGAACTGGAGTAGATAATAACAATGACGATTGATGCAAATGGACTTTTGGTCTTCATTTCCTACATGTATTCCTTCAATCGATATTTCTACGCTATTGACTTTGGGTCCGGCTTTGGGTCTTATTAAATATCTTGGACAATTGCAAACACATCATTATTTATGAGCCACAATGTCGTTCTTATAGCGTTCTTAACCAAAAATATCTTAAACAGAAGATGAACACGTGATATAGCATGATATATAAACACTTTTGCTTGGCCCATAGGCAGATATCTTTAACATTGTGGGAATTAGGGGTTTATTTGGGGTTTTTTTGGTTTGTTTTGTTTTGGGTGGTTTTTTTTTTGTATATTGACCAACCAAAGACGTACCGAACGGGGGCAGTAAATCAACCAAAATACATCGTCTTATGTTTCATTTTTAGGCCACAATTGTTCCGCGCGTATTTGTCCCGGTAAAGTTATTTTAGTAGCGAGACAATTTAGAAATTGTGCCCTCCTTTCCTCGGTGGCCCCCGTATGCCCCTGTGACCAATAACAGCTATTGAATGAATAGTATTTATGTGACAAACCACGCCCTGAACATACCTCTCCGTGCAAATTACAATAAATTACAACACATTTTACTGTTCATTCAAATCTCTTTATGAGGCATGTGAAATACGAGTAGCCATGCCGGTTGCTGGTTCTCTCTGTGTCTTTGTGATTTTGGGATAGAGTATTGAAGTTATACTACAAAGGTATATAAGCATGATAAGGGATGAAATCAAAACTCGACCGGCGGTCTACCGCCGGTTCCTGGCGGTCACGTCCGGTTATACCCGGTTTCTATATTTCTGAATAATGGAACGCGGATCATCCTTAAAGAAACCCAAAAGCAATTAACCCGATGAAGACGTAATATAAAGTATACATTAGGTATACTTGGACTGAATGCATTGACCATAATATGTCTGCCTACGTGTTGACCTACATCTGCCATTCCCTTCAACACAAACTTTGATAACGAAAAGGTTAATGAGTGTTTGAAATGGTCAAAGGGATAATGTCACGCTTAATGAAGCAATTATATGATACTGACCTGTTCTTCAACTAGACTTGAGACAAGGTAAACATGTTTTAGTCTGAAATTAATTAGCCAGCTTATCTTAATGACAAAATGATTAGGGGAAGATTAAAGTGTTGTACAAACACACACGTATTTCACACTCTCATTGATAGGAAAGGTCATCACTAATTAATTACATAAGTAGCCAGTTGTTACGAAAGCGTGAAACAAAAGGACAGAGTCGAATTAATAAAAAGAAAATTGGAAGTGAATCTGTCTCTTGAAGAAAGAACTCCACTTTTACCCACTAATGGAGGTCAGATTATTAGTAATAATATTATGTGATACAGCACATCAAAGGGAGAGCTTTAGAGGTAAAGTCAATTTTTTGAGTTCGGTATAACTGCTTTGAAAGCATTCTACATACTTTAAAATGACACCTTATTTGCTTAAATTGAGCAAGGGATACAATCCAAAAGCATCCCAAATTCTTATTATTTCTTTTTTCGGTCTATTTTAATATATATCTTAAAACGCACTTTGCCGCAAAGTCCCCCCTTTTGATATGCTTACATATGATAATTATGGAAACTGATCAGCCGTAATTCATATAAAGATACTTTAAAATATTTATCTATCTATGTAGCAGCAATAGTTTTTGATCTTACAATAGTCGTATATCAAACTGTTACCTATGAATATTCTCAATCTCAGTAACACGTTGTATGTGCAAAAGAAAATGTAGTTTAATCATGCTCATGTTTATCATAGGGCAGCTATTTTTACAAGCATTGCAATTTAACATAGAAAAGATACCTTTCGAAGAAACAGAAATGTGTATAACGCATGTATTTTAGAAAATGCATTCAAATGAAGGTCGTTGACTTCTCTTTGCCTTTGTTCTCCCATCCAGGTAACATCTTATGTATTGGTCATGTGTATTATTTGCCCTTTGAGTTTGGGAATTAAATAAAAAACCGATTTGTTCATTTGTGCCACGAGGTATACTCTGATTGCTGGCATTCAATATACTCCAGAATAAAAGACTTGTGTTTCCGTGTGCCGTTATACTGCGTAACCCTGCAGGAGAAATAATATCTAAATTGAGTTTTATTTTCAAGCAACTGATATTTATAGATATTTTACCTCTTTGAGAGTTTGATCTGATATTGGCAAGATGAATTCAAGTTTTTGTGTCTCTCGAGTAGCTGTGCGTTGCTGACACATGTGGTCGTATGTCCCTGTTCAGGTGACGGGAAATCCTCAGGGCGCAATGCCTTACATAAATGAAAAGGGTAATTCAGTCATCTCCCTATCAATGTATGTATCTTTTTTCCTCCCTCTTCACTCTCCATTATTCCTTCTCCGTCTGTTAAAAATATCTCCTTTCCTTTCTGCCAGTATTGTTTGACTTCCTCTGCCTGTACGAAAAATTATATACAAACAAAAGCAGCATCAACATCGATGTCAATCAGCTTTTTCTAGTACATGTATTCAATAAATAGAACAAAAATAAATATTTTTGTCATTATTAGAATAATTTTGGTACAATTATTTTCGATTAGACTGCCTGACAGGGGCGTGTCGGGGGGGGGAGACAACTTTTAAGGGGGCAAACTTTGACGAAAATGGTCAAAAAAGGCCAAGAAATACCTAAAAATCTTAAATATCAGGGCGGCTTGCCCCCTTTTCCCCTGGCTACGCCACTGCTGCCTGACAGATAGCATTCAGGGCGCCTCTTTTCTTGTATGGCCACTGGTACATTACTATTCCAGACTTCGTCTTTTAAAGTACTCATGCAATTCCTCGCGATGTACGATTCCATGAATCAGGTCAATATAGGTGAGCCAGAAAAAATCAACGACACCAACTGAATATTTGTTAATAAAAAACAGCTAGAGTGACATATGGTGCCACGTATACATCGCAGGTTGACTATATTCAGTTCATTCGATCTATCTTATACCTGTCTATATTGGCGTAATGTTACTCTAGCCTTTCTATATACGTAAGAACCTACCATTCATACATATATACTGGGTAATTTAAGGGAGCACTGATCATTTCTCTGGATTTGCCAAATTATGTGTATTTTTCGGAACTCACGGTTGTATAGTGAAAGTTACATTATGATTTGCAGCTTTAAGATTGATAAAACATAACGTGGTAGTAAAAGTGCTCGTTTAGTAAAAAGGGCCCTCGGTTCGATTGCGGATAATATTTTGGAGTATAAAGTAGATAATAACGGAAACTCTGCATTAATTCATAATATTTACAGATTTGAAAAAATCAGATTTCCACTCCTCTCACGAATGAGCCATGAGAGTGCTCCATTGCCTCTGTCCTTCGGAGATTATAGATAATATCAGGTCAGTCTTGTACAGAAAATCACACCTGCGCGTCTAATTCACATTCAGTTTCAATTATTTATGGTATGCAGTTTGTAGCGTTACTATTTATTGTTTGGATATATTAATTATTTATTTACTAACTGTTGTTTGTATATGTATCAATGTTTCTCAAACCAAAAATGATACTCAAACAAACGATCCACACAAAAACAAATCATACAAATGCAATATATTATTTACGCTCACAATAATACACAAAGACGGTTTACAAACTAGAATGTATATGTGACGTGGGAAATCGAAAGGAGACACTTTTGGACAGGATCGTAAATGGAGAAATGGCAAAAAAATCTACCCTGGGGTGATTTTTTCACAATTTGGGTTTGTTGCAAATTTTTGCTGTTAATAATGTTTAAAATATTGTCTTATAGTTTCAGACCGGAATATTACTGGCATCTTGAATTTTTTTTCAGTACGTGTTCAAGGTCATTCCTACTCTTAACATTGTCAATAATATTTTTAAAGGCCGATATCTTAATTTCCAATTTCATAATACTATAACTTACAAACTCAATATCTTCGCTTAGGAATGTCCGATTTCATTGGGAAAAACGGCGTTGTGGAGCAAAAATTGATAAACTGCACAAAAGTGTGTCTTTGTGATATACCACGTCACATATCTTTGGCTATCACAAGCCGTATCTGAATCACCTGAGAGGGCCCTGCTCAGTTGGCTAAGATTCAAATCACTGGCGTTTACGTGTTAAGCATTACGTACGTAATAACCATGTTTAGAGAAGACAAATGCTACAAATTAATAGTTTCAACTCAACTCGGCAAACCACGAGGTATATTCCAGTAAACAGATAAACCCATTTCTACACCACATAAAACAAAAATCAATTGGACGATTGATAAAGATTTAAATTTGTCAGTGTTACCCCAGCCTCGATTCAACCAACTTCTTTTCTATCAAGCAAATTAATGAAAGTGAGCAGGACGTACCCTTATGAGGCCACGCAACTAAGTCAGATTGTCACCCTTAGTTATATTCAATTCATTAAAGCACTGGTTTTGTTGTCCGGAATAAATAACCAAATTCATGAGTAAGATTCTGCAATTTGAGGTGGTCAAAATAACGTGCATGGTGTATTTAGTAGTAGTGGTTAAAGACTTTCAAATATATTCCGGTTGGTCCACTTACCCCCTTTTTGTTTATTCATTAGTCTTTATCAACACAAGGTGCACCTTTAGCGGAATAGAAAACGGACGTTGATTACGTGAGCGTTCCTTAACTTCATATGCAATATACATTGTCTGAAGGCTTGTGGCGTGTTAGATAACTGTCTTTTCGGCATATAAACTGCTGGTCAATCAACTTTTCCAAATTAGATACGCATTATTATGTAAACAAGATGGGGAAGGAGGATTTAATTACTCTGGCAAAGTAAGTCAATGTCATGCATTCTAATACCAATACATAACACTGTGTGTTATGAGGTCAATTTATGCTACCCAGTTTTATAGCGAGTTTATATTCTACACATCTTCTCTAATAAAATATTTGACCAATCACTACTTGGATACATAAGATACATAATGCAAGAAGCGGTTAAAAACTGGAACACTGGTACATTGCTTTGCCATATCTGAATTCGACATCAATATTACATTCAAATAAGTACAAACAGTCCCAGCATTTAATAATAAAAATTGTATGACAAATTATCCAAAATTTTATATTTTTGACAATTTAATAATCTTCTAAGTAAAATTTATAAATCTAATGATATGTACTTAAAGTGTATGTACTTAAAGTGTATGTAGCTCGGGATGTAGCTGGCAGGAAAAGCCGTCTATCGTTTGAAAACTTTGTTGACCTTTTGTATTTAAGATATTTTTTCAATACATTTTTATACATTTTGTCCTCAAATGACCCATGTATATCTTCAATACAAAAGGGCAATATTTTCAAAATAACATTTAAATGTCGGGTTATATAAAAGTCATGAAAACGTTTTTAACACGTTATTCAAATATTTTGGGCAAACATTTTTCGGAAAATATTTTTTCAACCCCCAAATAACATTCTGTTTAGAATGTTTTGTATCAAGTTTTCACAAAATGTTTTTGGAATGTTATAATACGTTTTTATACCCTTTATATAACCCGACATTTAAACGTTTTCTGACAACCTTTTTATAACCTTTTGCGAATAATGTCGAAAACGTTTTGTGTTTGCTGGTAAGCTTATATTAAATTAATCTTAATATAACAGGACAAATTCAGCCGACGTACCGTATCTCTTGCTTTAATAAACCGAACAATTACGCTGTGTAAATTTAGCGTACGTAGTATTATTTAAAATCAACAAACGAATTTAGTAGTGTAGTCTGTAGAATGATAAATCTGGTAATTAGCGTTGGTATTTTACAATGGGCAATATAATAAAGACCTGACAAAATGTTACTCACCCGTTATAAATATGCCAATGAGAAATTAATAAGAAAATAACTGAAAACAACGTAAATAATTAGGAAGGAAATCCGGATAGTAGTGCTGTCTATCAGGGCCCGATGATAAATTGTTTAGATTAACAATAACATTTTATTCTGAAATCTGAAATAAGAACCAATACAATTCACTGATCTTGAAACTGCTCAGCCTTACAATACAATATATTAATTTTATTCTGTATTTAACGTTAAAATCAATCAATAAATAAATAAATAATAAATAAATAAATAAATAAATAAATAAATAAATAAATAAATAAATAAATAAATAAATAAATAAATAAATAACAACTTAAAACAGATAAAACTGGTTACATTAGGTACCCAAGTGCATCGTCAACTGTACTTAAAAAATTCATTTGACGTTTAAATAATAGAATTGGTTTAGCTTTATGCGTGGTGTATTTCTAGGAAAGCTAAAAGAGACGACTAAATCCGAATGTCAAGGCAGTGTGTTAAATCTGGCAACCCTACAGCTATTTGGGAAGCTCGTTTTCATCTGATTTACCAGTGCAACGATGGCCCCATTTTGCACCTAATACAATTAGTTCATGTCTGTGGATCGCCTTAGGGTTTTTAAAAGAGCAAAAACCCTAGACGTTTACCCAAGTCTTTAGGTACAACAAAAAAGACAATGAGACCAAAATGTTTGATGAAATTTCATTTAAACGTGTAATTGTCAACCCCTGGCGTAATGTGAATGTGATTTAAATGAGGCCTGTGAGACCATAGACAACGCCTGACTAAACGTTCTCTGTTATTACGGCCAGCATATTAACCCTATATGTTCACATATAGTGTATAATACCAGAAAGGTGTATTATGAGAAACTGACTTAGTTCGGTAACTTTCCCCTAATGGTGAATTCACATTATAATCGTATTACATTCACTCCAATAACAGGTTTAAGATGCGTGCGGAATTGTACGGTGAAATGTGCATGCCAAAAAAACAAAACATAGCATCTAGCCGAAGTTCAACAATGTTTTGTATAGTAACATGTTTACCTAATGCTGTGTAACCTTTCCGGCATGTATATTCAATTTTGTTCAAAATATGTGTTACTATTTGGTCTCGTTATGTCCATCGTTTCATTTGCACTTTGCTAATCTCGTACGTCAATCGGATTTCCTTTGTTTTTACCGTCATAGTTATTCTAATATGAAAAGCATGAAAAGATAATTTCACAGCTCGTAAATATAGGCCATTACCGTTTCTATCAAAATAGATTCCCAAAACCTCCAGGTAGCTAGTTACAATGATGTTTCGAAAAACTGCGTTACTTTAGATTTAAATATTATAAATACACATAGCTTAAAATGGTGTTGGCATCAATGCTAATAGCATGAACTCATATACAAAGTTCATACTATTTTTATCCCTTAAGATTTTCCACAAATCCTGTTTTCCAAATCCTGTTTTCCAAATCCTGTTTTGCACCTATTATTTTGCACCTAATACAATTAGTTCATTTCTGTGGATCGCCTTAGGGTTTTTTAAAAAGAGCAAAAATCCCTAGACGTTTACCCAAGTCTTTAGGTATAAAAAAAGACAATGACACTTAAATGTTTGATGAAATTTCATTTAAACGTGTAATTGTCAACCCCTGGCGTAATGTGAATGTGATTTAAATGAGGTCTATGAGACTATAGACAACGCCTGACTAAACGTTCTCTGTTATTACGGCCAGCATATTAACCCTATGTTCACATATAGTGTATAATACCAGAAAGGTGTATTATGAGAAACTGACTTAGTTCGGCAACTTTCTCCTAATGGTGAATTCACATTATAATCGTATTACATTCACCCCAATAACAGGTTTAAGATGCGTGTGGAATTGTACGGTGAAATGTGCATGCCAAAGGTGAAAAAACAAAACATAGCATGTAGCCGAAGTTCAACAATGTTTTATGTAACAATGTAATATGTGTACCTAATGCTGTGTAACCTTTCCGGTATGTATATTGTGTTCAAAATAATTATGTGTTACTATTTGGCATCGTTTCATCTGCACTTTGCTAATCTCCTATGTCAATCGGACCTCATTTTTTTTCACTGTCGATGTATAATTATATCAATATGAAAAGCATGAAAATAGAATTTCACAGAATAAGGGGCCATTCGTTTCTATCAAAATAGATTCCCACAACATCCAGGTAGCTAGTTACCATGGTTACAAGGATGTTTCGAAAAGCTACACTACTTTTATTCTTCTAGATTTAAATATACATAGCTTAAAAGTTGTTGGCATCAATTCACATGAACTCATATACATAGTTCATACTATTTTTATCCCTTAAGATTTTCCATAAATCCTGAATTAATCCACCCACGCTTGTTAAAACTACGGGCTGTGCTAAATTTATCCATCGAAATCCAAGATTATCTGCCACAGTTTCAACTGAAGAATCAACAAATAATATAGATCTTTTAAAGTAGAAAGGGTTCTTTTTCAGATCCATTATTATTCTGGTACTTACTCAGAAATATTTCAATTCCTATCAGGAATCTTGATCACTCTGTTGTGGTGTTTCTAGATGTTTGATGAAACGTTGTTTGGTCTTGATGACTTTTCCAAACTTCCTGGTTGCCGTTTATTGATGAGTTGATCGTAGATCTTGTCTAGTTTGTAAGCCCCCTCGTCTTTGTTCATGGTGTTATGCCCCTACTTCTTATCCAGATTGCCTCCTTCAGCCAGCGTGTTGTTTTGTCTGCTTCTTGGTCAATGATCTGTGCCTCCTCCCACCCAATTACGTGATTTTTTGCTGCTACATGTTCTGCTATTGCTGATTTATGAATTTCTGATGTTGAGACTTTTCTTTGTGCCCTAATAAAGCTTTTTGCACTCACTTTCTCAGTTTCTGTTTTATGTTCTGAAAGTCTTGTACCGAACAAGCGACCAGTTTCACCAATATATGTTTTGGGACAGTTTTGGCACGGTATTTCGTAAATAGCCTCTGCTGTCTGCAATGGGTCGCGTTTGTCCTTAGGGTGCACAAGTAGGTTTCGTAGTGTGCGGTGGGGTTTGAAACAAGTGGAAAACCCGTGTTTCTTGAAAACCCTGGAAACACGCTCTGACAGTCCCTCAACATAGGGAATGACCACAAAACCTTTGTTCTTTTCTTTACTGTCATTGGAAGGCTTTCTCTTTGGTTTTGGATTCTCTTTTTCTTCTTTCACCTTGTTGATAGTCCATGCTGGGTATCCGCACGTTGCGAGTGCTTGTTTAATGTGCGACTCCTCTTTTTCTACATACCTCTTCCATAGCGTCGGCTTACAATTGAGCGGTGCTGTTGCAATGGCTTCCTCTTCCAACCATTCCATAAAGAGATCTACGGCGATCGGACTCAGAGGACTGCCCATAGCCATGCCTTTCTTCTGTTGGTATATGCTGCCCTTCGAAGTGAAGTATGTTGTGGTTAAAATGAACTTGACTAGTTCCATGAGATCATCAACATTGAGAAGTGTCCTTTTTTTGAGATCACGATCTTGCTCCAACTTCCGACGAATAATGTCTAAAGTGATCTCAATCGGAGTGTTGGTGAAAAGGACACCACGTCATGAGAAATGAGGCATTCGTCTTCCTTGATGGTTACTTCCCCTAAATCGTCGGCTAACTGCTTTGAGTTAAGCACATGGTGACAAGAAGTGCCTACTATAGGGCTTATGATATCCGCCAAAGATCGGGATACATTGTACCCGATCGAGCCTGTATAGTCGATTATGGGACGAAGTGGGGTATCCTTCTTGTGGATTTTAGGGCTGCCGTAAATCCGAGGGACAATTTCAGCAGTGGGATACAGATATTTTTGTCCGCACTATTTATCTTACCCTCTTTCTCGAGTCTGCTGAGTATAGACACCAACTGCTTTTTATATTTTGGTGTAGGATCTTTGTCAAGTTTAACATATACACTGGTGTCATTCAACATGTCAGATAACTTGGTCTCATACTCAGTAGTATCCATGATGACGGTAGCTCGACCCTGGTCAGCACCTAAAATCTTGACAGATTTCTCTTTCTGAACAGAGTGATCAAGATTCCTGATAGGAATTGAAATATTTCTGAGTAAGTACCAGAATAATTGGATCTGAAAAAGAACCCTTTCTACTTTAATTGAACTATGAACGATCCTGATGAATCTGTTTCAAGAGAAAAAAAATATAGATCTTTCTTTTCATGATATTATATTTCAATGGAAATTGCAGATAAAATGATGAATAAAAAGAGTCCTTTTAATCATTACTCTACTTTCTCTATTAGGCCCTATACTCCATCTTCAATCCGCGCATTGATGGTTAAACCATATTTTAATCTAATAATTCTGCTAATCTTATTATCCCAATTGAAAGCAATAAGAACGGTATTTATATTCCTACGGGGATTATATTAGAATCAACAACTTTCAACCGGATTATGTGGAACAAAATCCCGCCAATCATCTCCCATGAGATGATTTCAAAATAAACAGAAAATCGCAAGGGTTTACTTAGATGCTTGTTTGTTGTGTCTAGTCTATCTCTATTTCGTTCTCGACATTCAAACATAGTGGTCGATGCATAACCGGACAAATCGAACGTCAGTTCCGATTTTCCGCCTAAGCCAGACCTTAAAAGGAAATATGTCATGACCCAGCCCTAGCATTCAGAGTTTTCCTTAAATCGGTATGTGCAATGAATGATCTTAAACATCAACGAGGGCAAACTTATAATGTTATTTGCCGTTACCGGAGAGTCGCTGATGAAAATTCTGATCCGTTTTGTGTAAACCAGTTGAACAATGTCACTAATATTGTTATATTACGATACGATAACATTGAATATAGGCCACCTTATAATAAATTGATATTGAAATATCTGACCAGCCTCAGCTGGTATGTTATATTGATACAAATAAACCATTGTGCTTTCAGAGTAGCTTACGTAGCATGATTTAAAATTAAGCAAGTAGTGCGGTCTTACAGTGCCAAGCTGGTCTCGGATGATAAATCTGGTAATTAGTATTGTTTTTTACTATGGGCAGCAAAATACTAACTGCCAATGAAGCATCTCCTTGCAATACCTTGTAAGCAGTAATTATAAATGTTTTGGTTCAGCATTATTTAGTGGCCATTTGAATCAATAATACAACGCAAATAAATAGATGATTGCCGAAGACTAATAAGAACGGCTAAAATAAATTAAGCGAGCTGTATTTACTGCGATATACAAGTGATAAGCACCCAAATTAATTCGTCGTCATGTATTAATACAAATTCGTATATTTAAATAACTTAACTTCTTTAGCTTTATGTATGAGACGCTTAGGATACTACATAGAGACTAAATCTGAATGTGCAATGGTGGTCCCATTTTGCACCTAATACAATTAGTTCATTTCTGTGGATCGCCTTAGGTTTTTTTAAAAAGAGCAAAAATCCCTAGACGTTTACCCAAGTCTTTAGGTATAAAAAAAAGACAATGACACTTAAATGTTTGATGAAATTTCATTTAAACGTGTAATTGTCAACCCCTGGCGTAATGTGAATGTGATTTAAATGAGGCCTATGAGACCATAGACAACGCCTGACTAAACGTTCTCTGTTATTACGGCCAGCATATTAACCCTATGTTCACATATAGTGTATAATACCAGAAAGGTGTATTATGAGAAACTGACTTAGTTCGGCAACTTTCCCCTAATGGTGAATTCACATTATAATCGTATTACATTCACCCCAATAACAGGTTTAAGATGCGTGTGGAATTGTACGGTGAAATGTGCATGCCAAAGGTGAAAAAACAAAACATAGCATGTAGCCGAAGTTCAACAATGTTTTATGTAACAATGTAATATGTGTACCTAATGCTGTGTAACCTTTCCGGTATGTATATTGTGTTCAAAATAATTATGTGTTACTATTTGGCATCGTTTCATCTGCACTTTGCTAATCTCCTATGTCAATCGGACCTCATTTTTTTTCACTGTCGATGTATAATTATATCAATATGAAAAGCATGAAAATAGAATTTCACAACTCGTAAATAGGGGGCCATTCGTTTCTATCAAAATAGATTCCCACAACATCCAGGTAGCTAGTTACCATGGTTACAAGGATGTTTCGAAAAGCTACACTACTTTTATTCTTCTAGATTTAAATATACATAGCTTAAAAGTTGTTGGCATCAATTCACATGAACTCATATACATAGTTCATACTATTTTTATCCCTTAAGATTTTCCATAAATCCTGAATTAATCCACCCACGCTTGTTAAAACTACGGGCTGTGCTAAATTTATCCATCGAAATCCAAGATTATCTGCCACAGTTTCATCTGAAGAATCAACATATAATATAGATCTTTGGTTTCATGATATTATATTTCAATGGAAATTGCAGATAAAATGATGAATAAAAAGAGTCCTTTTAATCATTACTCTACGTTCTCTATTATACTCCATCTTCAATCCGCGCATTGATGGTTAAACCATATTTTAATCTAATAATTCTGCGAATCTTATTATCCCAATTGAAAGCAATAAGAATGTTATTTCTATTCCTGCGGGGATTGTATTAGAATCAACAACTTTCAACCGGATTATGTGGAACAAAATCCCGCCAATTTTCTCCCATGAGATGATTTCAAAATAAACATCAAATCGCAGGGGTTTACTTAGATGCTTGTTTGTTGTGTCTAGTCTATCTCTATTTCGTTCTCGACATTCAAACATAGTGGTCGATGCATAACCGGACAAATCGAACGTCAGTTCCTATTTTCCGCCTAAGCCAAACCTTAAAAGCAAATATGTCATGACCCAGTCCTAGATTTCTCTCTACTCGGACTATCATACAGGATAAATCCCTTGATTGTTAAATTAGCTGACCGTGTCACAAACTCCCTCCCAGACTTTACAATAGTAATGTATTTACAGAATCCCAGATGTACTACGAGAAGACAGATTTGTTTCTCATAGTGTTACTTGATATGTTTAGTGAGGTTTATCAATCAGATTTTTGTCATAGATGACAAATAACAAAACATTAGAAGATTATTAGTTTGATAACAACCACGAGTCGTATCTTGTATTTTCGTTGTAATGCAAGGTCCGCTAGTTTCAATTTAATGCTGTATTCGGATGTTTTGAAATTTGATGTTCCAAAACGTGTTTCATTTTAAGGTGACTTTCAGAGATTTGCGAGGACTAAAAATATAAGTTACCCAAAGTTCTTTGAGAAATCTCGATAACACCCTCAAACTTTTTTCTTTTAGGGACAAAATCTGACGAAACTGAACGGTTGCGTCCGATTTTGATATCAATTTTCCTATTATTTAGTGTGAGGGACAGTGTGGTTTTAAATATAAATGACCTTCGATATTGCAAAATTCTGACAAATTCATCAAACTTCATCTGCATTAGACATTTTCTGTAGCTGTGTGCCGCGTTAGAATCTTGGATATTGACCGATTCTGAAAATATGAAACTTCGTATACAATACCCATTATCTTAAGCCGTGTGCCTTGTAAGATAACTGTCCTTTTGGCATATAAACTGCAGGACAATCAACTTTTCTCAATTAGACACGCGTGGAAACAAGATGGGAAAGGATGATTTAGCTACTCGGACAAAGTAAGTCAATTTCATGCTTTCCGATACCAATGCATATTTTAACACTGCCTGTTAAAAATGATACCTTATTTGATCACATCTGTATGAATTATATATCAAATTTGCATCAAAATAAGTACAAACATGCCTAGCATTCAGAGTTTCCTTTAGATAGTTACGTGTCATTGTTGATCTCAAACAACAGCGAGGGCAAAATTATAATGTTATTTTGCAGTTCACGGAGAGTCGCTGATGAAAATTCTGATCCATTTTACATGTATATAAACCAGTTGAACAATATTACGATAAAAGAACATTGTAGGCCAGCTTATATTAAACAAATCTTGAAATATCTGACCAGCCTCAGCTGATGTATATGTTACTTATTAAACCTGACAATATATATTCAAAATAGCTTACGTAGCATGACTTAAAATCAAGCAAGTGGTGCGGTCTTACAGTGCCAGGCTGGCCTCGAATGATAAATTTGATAATTAGTATTGTTTTTTTACTATGGGCAGCAAAATACTAACTGCCAATGAAGCATCCCCTTGCAATACCTTGTAAGCAGTAATAATAAATGTTTTAGTTCAACATTATTTACTGGCAATTTGAATCAATAATACAACGCAAACAAATAGATGATTGCCGAAGACTAATAAAAACGGCTAAAATAAATTAAGCGAGCGGTATTTACTGCGATATACTAGTGATAAGCACCCAAATAAATTCGTCGTCATGTATTAATACAAATTCGTATATTTAAATAACTTAACTCCTTTAGCTTTATGCATGAGACGCTTAGGATACTATATAGAGACTAAATCTGAATGTGCAATGGTGGCCCCATTTTGCCCCTAATACAATTAGTTCATTTATGTGGGTTGCCTTAGGGGTTATAAAAAAGAGCAAAAACCCCTAGACGTTTACCCAAGTCTTTAGGTACAACAAAAAAGACAATGACACTTAAATGTTTGATGCAATTTCATTTAAACGTGTAATTGTCAACCCCTGGCGTAATGTGAATGTGATTTAAATGAGGCCTGTGAGACCATAGATAACGCCTGACTAAACGTTCTCTGTTATTACGGCCAGCATATTAACCCTATGTTCACATATAGTGTATAATACCAGAAAGGTGTTTTATGTAACAATGTAATATGTGTACCTAATGCTGTGTAACCTTTCCGGTATGTATATTGTGTTCAAAATAATTATGTGTTACTATTTGGCATCGTTTCATCTGCACTTTGCTAATCTCCTATGTCAATCGGACCTCATTTTTTTCACTGTCGATGTATAATTATATCAATATGAAAGGCATGACAATAGAATTTCACAGAATAAGGGGCCATTCGTTTCTATCAAAATAGATTCCCACAACATCCAGGTAGCTAGTTACCATGGTTACAAGGATGTTTCGAAAAGCTACACTACTTTTATTCTTCTAGATTTAAATATACATAGCTTAAAAGTTGTTGGCATCAATTCACATGAACTCATATACATAGTTCATACTATTTTTATCCCTTAAGATTTTCCATAAATCCTGAATTAATCCACCCACGCTTGTTAAAACTACGGGCTGTGCTAAATTAGCCATCGAAATCCAATATATATCTGCCATAGTTTCATCCGAAGAGTCAGCAAATAATATAGATCTTTGTTTTCATGATATTATATTTCAATGTAAATTGCAGATAAATTAATAAAAAGAGTCCTTTTAATCATTCCTCTACTTTCTCTATTATACTCCCTCTTCAATCCGCGTATAGATGGTTAAACCATATTTTAATCTAATAATTCTGCTAATCTTATTATCCCAATTAAAAGCAATAAGAATGTTATTTCTATTCCTGCGGGGATTGTATTAGAATCAACAACTTTCAACCGGATTATGTGGAACAAAATCCCGCCAATTATCTCCCATGAGATGATTTCAAAATAAACATAAAATCGCAAGGGTTTACTTAGATGCTTGTTTGTTGTGTCTAGCCTATCTCTATTTCGTTCTCGACATTCAAACATAGTGGTCGATGCATAACCGGACAAATCGAACGTCAGTTCCGATTTTCCACCTAAGCCAAACCTTAAAAGGAAATATGTCATGACCCAGTCCTAGATTTCTCTCTACTCGATCTATCATACAGGATAAATCCCTTGATTGTTAAATTAGCTGACCGTGTCACAAACTACCTCCCAGACTTTACAATAGTAATGTATTTACAGAATCTCAGATGTACTACGAGAAGACAGATTTATTTGTCATAGTGTTACTTGATATGTTTAGTGAGATTTATCAATCAGATTTTTGTCATAGAGGAAAAGTAACAAAATATTAGAGGAGTATTAGTTAAAAATGATACCTTATTTGATCACATCTGTAAGGCCACCTTATAATAAACAAATCTTGAAATATCTGACCAGCCTCAGCTGATGTATATGTTACTTATTAAACCTGACAATATATATTCAAAATAGCTTACGTAGCATGACTTAAAATCAAGCAAGTAGTGCGGCCTTACTGTGCCAGGCTGGCCTCGAATGATAAATTTGATAATTAGTATTGTTTTTTACTATGGGCAGCAAAATACTAACTGCCAATGAAGCATCCCCTTGCACATACCTTGTAAGCAGTAATAATAGATGTTTTAGTTATTTAGTTAGCCTTATTTATTATTATTATTATTATTAGTTAACATTATTTAGTGGCCATTTGAATCAATAATACAACGCAAATAAATAAATGATTGCCGAAGACTAATAAGAACGGCTAAAATAAATTAAGCGAGCGGTATTTATTGCGATAAACTAGTGATAAGCACCCTAATTAATTCGTCGTCATGTATTAATACAAATTCGTATATTTAAATAACTTAACTCCTTTAGCTTTATGCATGAGACGCTTAGGATACTACATAGAGACTAAATCTGAATGTGCAATGGTGGTCCCATTTTGCACCTAATACAATTAGTTCATTTCTGTGGATCGACTTAGGGTTTTTTAAAAAGAACAAAAATCCCTAGACGTTTACCCGAGTCTTTAGGTATAAAAAAAAGACAATGACACTTAAATGTTTGATGAAATTTCATTTAAACGTGTAATTGTCAACCCCTGGCGTAATGTGAATGTGATTTAAATGAGGCCTATGAGACCATAGACAGCGCCTGACTAAACGTTCTCTGTTATTACGGCCAGCATATTAACCCTATGTTCACATATAGTGTATAATACCAGAAAGGTGTATTATGAGAAACTGACTTAGTTCGGCAACTTTCCCCTAATGGTGAATTCACATTATAATCGTATTACATTCACCCCAATAACAGGTTTAAGATGCGTGTGGAATTGTACGGTGAAATGTGCATGCCAAAGGTGAAAAAACAAAACATAGCATGTAGCCGAAGTTCAACAATGTTTTATGTAACAATGTAATATGTGTACCTAATGCTGTGTAACCTTTCCGGTATGTATATTGTGTTCAAAATAATTATGTGTTACTATTTGGCATCGTTTCATCTGCACTTTGCTAATCTCCTATGTCAATCGGACCTCATTTTTTTCACTGTCGATGTATAATTATATCAATATGAAAGGCATGACAATAGAATTTCACAGAATAAGGGGCCATTCGTTTCTATCAAAATAGATTCCCACAACATCCAGGTAGCTAGTTACCATGGTTACAAGGATGTTTCGAAAAGCTACACTACTTTTATTCTTCTAGATTTAAATATACATAGCTTAAAAGTTGTTGGCATCAATTCACATGAACTCATATACATAGTTCATACTATTTTTATCCCTTAAGATTTTCCATAAATCCTGAATTAATCCACCCACGCTTGTTAAAACTACGGGCTGTGCTAAATTTATCCATCGAAATCCAACATTATCTGCCACAGTTTCATCTGAAGAATCAACAAATAATATAGATCTTTGTTTTCATGATATTATATTTCAATGGAAATTGCAGATAAAATGATGAATAAAAAGAGTCCTTTTAATCATTACTCTACGTTCTCTATTATACTCCATCTTCAATCCGCGTATAGATGGTTAAACCATATTTTAATCTAATAATTCTGCTAATCTTATTATCCCAATTAAAAGCAATAAGAATGTTATTTCTATTCCTACGGGGATTGTATTAGAATCAACAACTTTCAACCGGATTATGTGGAACAAAATCCCGCCAATCATCTCCCATGAGATGATTTCAAAATAAACATAAAATCGCAAGGGTTTACTTAGATGCTTGTTTATTGTGTCTAGTCTATCTCTATTTCGTTCTCGACATTCAAACATAGTGGTCGATGCATAACCGGACAAATCGACCGTCAGTTCCGATTTTCCACCTAAGCCAAACCTTAAAAGGAAATATGTCATGACCCAGTCATAGATTTCTCTGTACTCGATATATCATACAGGATAAATCCCTTGATTGTTAAATTAGCTGACCGTGTCACAAACTACCTCCCAGACTTTACAATAGTAATGTATTTACAGAATCCCAGATGTACTACGAGAAGACAGATTTATTTGTCATAGTGTTACTTGATATGTTTAGTGAGATTTATCAATCAGATTTTTGTCATAGAGGAAAAGTAACAAAATATTAGAGGATTATTAGTTTGATAACAACGGCGAGTCGTATCTTGTATTTTCGTTGTAATACAAGGTGCCCTAATTTCAATTTGATGTTCCAAAACGTGTCTCATTTTAAGGAGACTTTCAGAGTATTTTGAAATGTTATTATTCCTTATGTATTTTTTGTTTGTTTCTATTCCATCCTTGGCTGTAGTTTGTAAAGGCGCTTAGACCTTTAATTAGATTATGCGCGGTGTAAATTGAATATGTATGTATATGTATTCGCGAGAACTAAAAATATAAGTTACCCAAAATTCTTTGAGAAATCTGGATATCCTCAAACTCTTTTAGGAAATATCGACAAAATCTGACGAAACTGAACGGTTACATCCGATTTTGATATTCCTATTATTTCGATTCGAATGCATTTCCTTATGCTGGGCAAGTCTCTCTTGACATTGTGTCTAGATTATCTAGTATGCAGGACAGTGTAGTTTGGTAGTGACGGATCTCCGAATGGCTCTTTAAATATAAATGACCTTCGATATTGAAAAATGCTCAAACTTCGTCTGCATTACATTGACGAATTCTGAAAATATGAAACTTGCCGTGTCAGATAACTGTCCTTTTGGCATATAAACTACAGGTCAATCAACTTTCCACATTAGACATGCATTATTATGAACACAGAATACGTTAGGATGAAGGAATTAATTACTCGGACAAAGTAAGTCAATTTCATGAATTCCGATACCAATGCATATTTTAACACTGCCTGTTAAAAGTCCATTTGTATTACCGAGTTTTATATTAGCACATAATAATGTAACACTCATACATAGTGCAAGAGGCAGTTCAGAAAGACTGTAAAATGGCACCTTATTTAATCATATCTGTTTGAATTATATATCAAAATTGCATGAAAATAAGTACAAACAGGCCTAGCATTCAGAGTTTTCCTTAAATCGGTATGTGCCATGATGATCTTAAACAAGGGCAAACTTATAATGTTATTTGCCGTTACCGGAGAGTCGCTGATGAAAATTCTGATCCGTTTTACATGTGTGTAAACCAGTTGAACAATGTCACTAATATTGTTATATTACGATACAAGAACATTGAATATAGGCCACCTTATAATAAATTGATATTGAAATATCTGACCAGCCTCAGCTGGTTAGAGGTTAATAACTGCGCATCGGTTATTTGGAGGGCATTGTGAAAAATCTAAACATTTTGCCTTTGGAACCGAGGAATATCCCGAGGGGCGCAGCCCCGAGGGATATTCCGAGGTCCAAAGCAAAATGTTAAGATTTTTCACAATGCCCGACATATAACCGATGCAAAGTTATTAACCTCATTCATAACCGTCACTTTGATCTTTTAACTTAAAAACTAACGCAAAATTTTCCTCAAAAGTTTGTAAAAATAAACAATTTTTACATCTTCCCTTTCCCAAAATCGATCAGGCTAAAACAAAACGACCAATAACAAAAGTGCGTATCAGAATCTGTGCAAATATGGTAGCGCGCAATCCAAATACGGCAGCCAGCGCGCGCGCAGTTCGTTGGACGCACAATACGGCGCACGCAGAAGTCAATTGTGTGCGTCATTGGAACAATTACGCATTTTGCGGTCAATTGTGAGATATTAATGACCGCGATTTGCGTTCGCGTTTTCACAAATAATAAAATATGATTGGATCGCACGCATCGCGTTTATTAATGAGGTTATGAATATGTTATATTTAATACAAATAAACCATTGTGCTTTCAGAGTAGCTTACGTAGCATGATTTAAAATTAAGCAAGTAGTGCGGTCTTACAGTGCCAGGCTGGTCTCGAATGATAAATCTGGTAATTAGTATTGTTTTTTTACTATGGGCAGCAAAATACTAACTGCCAATGAAGCATCCCCTTGCACATACCTTGTAAGCAGTAATAATAGATGTTTTACTTATTTAGTTAGCCTTATTTATTATTATTATTATTATTAGTTAACATTATTTAGTGGCCATTTGAATCAATAATACAACGCAAATAAATAAATGATTGCCGAAGACTAATAAGAACGGCTAAAATAAATTAAGCGAGCGGTATTTATTGCGATAAACTAGTGATAAGCACCCTAATTAATTCGTCGTCATGTATTAATACAAATTCATATATTTAAATAACTTAACTCCTTTAGCTTTATGCATGAGACGCTTACGATAATTATACTACATAGAGACTAAATCTGAATGTCAATGTAGTGTGGTAAATCTGGCAACCCTACAGCTATTTGGGAAGCTCGTTTTCATCTGATTTACCAGTGCAATGGTGGCCCCATTTTGCACCTAATACAATTAGTTCATTTCTGTGGATCGCCTTAGGGTTTTTTAAAAAGAGCAAAAACCCCTAGACGTTTACCCAAGTCTTTAGGTACAACAAAAAAGACAATGAGACTTAAATGTTTGATGAAATTTCATTTAAACGTGTAATTGTCAACCCCTGGAATGTGAATGTGATTTAAATGAGGCCTGTGAGACCATAGACAACGCCTGGCTAAACGTTCTCTGTTATTACGGACAGCATAATCATATAACCTTTTATTCACATGTATTGTATAATATCAAAAAGGTGTCTAGAGATTGGCGTAGTGTGGTAACTTTCTCCTAATGCATAGTGGTGAGCTTACATTATAATCGTATCCCTTACACTCCAATAATAGGTTCAAGGCGGGTGAGAAATTTTACGGTAAAATGTGCATGCTAAAGGTGAAAAAACAAAACATAACATCAAACCGAAGTTCAACAAAGTGTTAGTGCTATCATGTATGTGTACTTAATGCGGTGTAAACTTTCCGGCATATATCTTCAATGTTTCTTTTCTTCTTCTTCTTTTTTTTTTCTTTTTTTGTTGTAATATTATGTTATCATTTGGTATTATTGTGTCTGTCGGTTCCTTCACTTGACAAAATCTATTATGTCAAGGAATCTGCCTTTTCTTTGCCGTCGATGCATATTAATTTAATAAAATATTACTATGAAAATAAGAAAGTAGAATATCCCAATCCATAGATAATTAGCCATTACCGTGTCTTTCAAAAGAATTTCACACAGCCTCTTTGTTTGCTATAAAAATGTCATTTTTTACCACAAGTGGATTTACTAATTACGAAGCAGATATATTACTTGCACCCTTATAAAACATAATAAACAATAGCTTAAAATATACTGGCATCAATACACAT
The DNA here is from genome assembly GCF_039555335.1 of Amphiura filiformis. Classification (NCBI taxonomy): domain Eukaryota; kingdom Metazoa; phylum Echinodermata; class Ophiuroidea; order Amphilepidida; family Amphiuridae; genus Amphiura; species Amphiura filiformis. Next base: position 48,202,135 of record NC_092636.1, on the reverse strand, counting down.
GACCTCATATACAAAGTTCATACTAATTTCAGGTTTCAGTGAGGTGTTCCACCCACGCTAAAATTATTTATAAAAACCCGACTACGGCCGTGCAAAAAATATTATCCATCGCAATCCAAGATAATCTGTCACAGAAGTTACATATCTATCTCTAGAGCTAATTAATAATACAGTTATTAGGTACTTATGATATTTTCATGCAAATTGCAAATAAATAAAAAGCACTATTTTATTAATCATTCATTTCTAGATTTTCTATCATAGTCCCTCATCAATCCGCGTATCGATGGTTAAGTCAGATTATAATCTTATAAATCGTTTAATCCTATTTTCCCAATTGAAAGCAATAAGAATGATATTTCTATTCCTACGGGGATTGTATTAGAATCAACAACTTTCAACCGGATTATGTGGAACAAAATCCCGCCAATCATCTCCCATGAGATGATTCAAAATAAACAGAAAATCGCAGGGGTTTACTTAGATGCTTGTCTGTTGTGTCTCGGTCCATTTCATTCTCGACATTTAAACATGGTGGTCGATGCCTACCGGACAAATCGAACGTCAGTTCCGATTTTCCGCATAAACCAGGCCTTAAAAGGAAACGTTTCATGACCCAGTCCTAGATTTCTCTCTACCCGATCTATCATTCAGGTTAAATCACTTATTTGTTAAATTAGCTGACCGTGTCACAAGATACCTCCAAGACTTTACAATAATGATGCATTTACAAACTGATTTGCTAGTGAATATTTTATTATAATAATAGTAAATATCACAGTATTATTAGTATTTTAAGATAATTATTTAAAACTGGTTTCATAGGCATTTTGCTGACTTTTTTTAACCTTTGACATGCTTGCGTCTTCCGGTCAATAAGCTTTTATATCAAGTTTGTGGTTAATAAAAAGGTTTCTGAATAAAAAAGAATAAAATAATAAGATGAAAACGTAAGACAATGCTTGAGCAAACATAAGCCTCAATTACCTGTGACGTACATAACGCTTCCATCCTGTGATAATCACTGTTATCAGTATTGTCGTGTCGGTACAAATTAAAACTCCGACATCTATCCAAACAAGTCGCAATTGTTCCTGTGTCAAGCCAATGTCTCAATTCACCTTTTCGGTAAGTCCCATAAGCCTTTCACCTGAGAACTCGTCATTTGACGTTACGCCGATCTGCGCTGATGCGTTTATCGAACATCGTTACTGCGCATTGCAAATCGGCGTGAAGTCAAATGACCAGTTCTCAGGTGTACTCGCAAAGGCTTATGGGATTATCCGAAAAGGTCAATAGGTGACTAGTGACACATTTTTCGGCTGCTTTTATTACATTAAATTCAAAACATAAAATTTACTTTCTCTTGTACCCAAAAGCTAACAGTAAAAAATTTCACTTAATTTTACTTTTCCTCGATCTTATCTTCAAATCTGTTTCTCTTTTGTCTTTTCATTTAGGCCAATATGCGAGTATAGGCATCTTAGCCAGGCTTGCGCATTTTGTGTGAGCCTGGTCCCATCAGAGCCCAAACGCGTCTCCATCGATTTCTTTGGTGAAACACTACAATCAAGCTATTGAGTAAACTCTATGTAACTAACCTTACATGTTGTTAAAGACATTGAATAATAGTCCAAAGCCAGACTTTTCATTTTAGACTAAATTGAAATAACATCTTCAACCAAAGTAAAGCAAATTATTATTATTACCTACCCTGTACTGCAGCAAGCGCTCCATGTCCGTAGCTCACGTCAAAGGTACTTGACATAGCTAAAGTGTTTTCCTGAAACATGACTCCCCTAGGCCAGGTAAGAACTAAACGACTGGTAGAACCAACAATCAACATGTTATAAGCAGTAATCAATAGCACACCAAACCAATCTTGTGTTGTTTAAGTATTTGACGAGTAAAATAATATGCTCATAAACTAACAATTCATCATCGATAACATGCAAAAGAAATAGCACTTTTAATGATTTATCATCACAAATAGACTACTTAGAGTTTTATATTACTGTTTAACGTTGTATCACATTACGCTTAGGGTTTTAACAAGTGAGGCTATTGTTTTGTGTGTCCTTTCTTAAGTACGTCATCAAACTTTTGATATAGTTGATTAACTTTATGCGAAATAAATTACTCAGTGGAAAGGACACTTGGAGGGCACAATTCATGCTTCTTTGGTTAGACTTCTCCGCAGTCCACTTGCCCATTTTGCATTCTCTGACTATTACATTTAAGCATAAAACTCTGATTTATATTGATGTGTGCAACTGATAGATTTTCACATCTGTATCTGATCTTTTCAGTCACCGCACTCCCTCTGTTTGTTAGCTTCCCAAGTGATTTTCGGCAATAAACTGGTAGATTCCAAAATCAGAATTGTTCAGTATTAAAGTGAGCCATTATAATTATGCAAGATAATGTTGCATTCAAGTACTTTTATTGTCACTAATCATCTGATATTTTTAACTCTTTATGACCATTTTACTATTGAATACTTTAATTTTAATAAACATCAGTATAATTTTGAGTTCAACGAAATGGGTTCATCATGACTAATAATAACATATTTTTAATAAAATTCGACTATGGCATAGTCTATTCTTTGGTGTACTTCCAATTCACGACGCGCAGGGATTACACAAAACGATGCCATGAAAACACCTTTTAAATGTATAAATATAAAGAACGATAAGACAACGTGATACACACTTTCAAGTTTAGTCATAAAAATAACAAACAAATAAAAAAAAGCAAGCACTTGTTGCAAAATGACAAAATTAACATATGAAATTAAATACCATGCATTGGCAATTTGGCATACACATAATATCACTTTTCCTGGTCAGTCGTAACATTGATCATGTTACACATATCATGTATGTCCGGTGTCTGGTGATCTACTTTGGAATGTATATTGTATTAGTCTTGACTGACCAAATTGCATGAAATGGATGTACAGTACGCCAATGTTAGTATTTGTTGATATGGGTCATTTCCACTTGTAAAGTGATGACTGCTGACTACTTATTGTGGTACATTATGGTACATTGGTGTGGCTCCAGTGTAGATGATCGTGAATCACTGGTCGAGTCGTGGAGTTCGAGTAACTAGTCCGAGTCGAGTCATCACCAGATCATTGAGGTCAAATCACGAGTCGACTTAAGTATCAAAGGTATCAATCTGGCCGAATCAAAAGTCAAGTGGAGTCATTCAAAAGGCGGGTACCAAGTCAAGTCACAAATGACCAAAATGTCGCGGAGAGTCTACGCCCAGGCGTCTCACTGCAGGTCTGACGTGATATCTATAGTTGTATAATTATGAATATCTTTTGAAGATACCTGGACTAGAAATCATTTTCGACAATACAGCACCCTTGAAATGATTAATAAAACCAATAGTTCTCATTTTCATAGAGTTTGCATCAATGAAAGATAACTATTCTATGAGTATTAGACTATGACGAAGCCGTTATCCAGGGGCCGTTATTATTCCAACCACAGCACATAGAGTTTTGCAAAGTCTTCTTAGTCAGTCTCAGAACTTAGTCAGTCTCGGGCACAAATTCTTTCAGAATCCTTAGCTTTTTCTTGTTTACGAAGAATATCATATGTGTGAAGGGCGTCATAAAAGAGTTTTATATCATCAGCAGTGGGATTTTTTTCTGAAAGCCTTTTTGCGCAATTTGTTTTTTGACCGTCTAACTTCATCATCGGTGGCGAGGGCATGGTGAACGGGGGCAAGACGGAGGGTCAGCTTAGAGTTTAGATCGCTCCATTTATCATGAGAAAGTTCTGGCAGTGCAAATCGGAAAAATAGGCATCTGGAACAGACTACGGGGATGATTGGTATCATCATGTATTGCACGTATAATGTTAATATGGCGATATTAATGGTTGTTGAGTACGCAGTACGACGATAAAAACCTTGAGTTCCAAGGCACAGAAGTCATAAAAAACATCACAACATGAACAGAAATGACAACAACCTAATTAAGAGAGAGCTAAATAAAGAATTGAGTGATGTAGCTCTCGGGGAAATGGAGAAATATCGGGGCCAATTGGCAAAGGCTTACAGTGCACCCTTCCTCTCGCTAACAACTTGTAGAATGTAAAACCTTGACCTTACTTGCACAGCAACAAGATTTAATGCGAAACTGTACACTTCAAGAAATCACATTCCATAAGAATTTAGACGGGCCCGTGTCCATTTGAAATTAGACCAACCAGACAGTTGCTTCCGCAGTAAAGGATAAGACGCACGTACTGGAAACATGTGCATACCTTGCTTGACCTTGTGGATTTCCTGGTCCAGTCTTACTGGCTGACCTCATGGGAAGATAATACGATTAACCCAGTGCGGGGAAGGTATTATTATGCAATACTTAAGAACCATATCTGGAACTCTTGGGGACTGTTCATGTACTATGTTGTCTCATGTAAAATAGTATTTATCTGCTACATTCCCTAAATATCAATATATATTGCATGACGTTGCAATCTATAGTTTTAAGTCATTAGCTGTCATTTATAAGAGGTTTCAATTGAATTTAACCAAACGTATTTAACAAGTTTATTTACAAACTTTATATCAATGCAAGATATTTTGATATGAAATTGCCATGCCAGGATTGCGTGGACTATATTATGGATAAATTCTTATCACCAAAAGCCTGAGAACTTTCCCAAAATGAATCAAAAACGAGAATCTCAACTCAAATAACCCTAGGAATATGCCCTTATTATGATTTAATAACAAATTTGAACCAAAATGCAAATTTTCATATAATATAATTTTTCTCAATTTGACGAGATCAGCTGCTGCCATTTTAACAGACACAATAATTGCTCTCGCTTCATCAGCTAAGTTACTTATTTAGTGGTGTAGACTCATATAAAAACCCAACATTGTATAAGCATTAAACGTCAAAGTACAAAATAACAATATAGGAACAGGGATTTTTTCAGTATAGAAATGAATACACCGGCTTTAATCCTAAAGTACCCATGAAAGACAACCTGTATATTATCAGGGTTTCACGGCTAACATGCACAGCACAGGTACTGCCACAACACATAAGAAGATGCCTTACTACTCGTGTTGGACTCCTTTTTCTCCTCCAGGCCAAAACTGTCGTATTCAAGTTTCTGCTGTCGGTGTTGTCCCTGACATAGGGTGTACTTAAGAGGTAGGTCCTCTGCCCATGACGAGTGTGCTATTGCTCTGTCTTCATACTCGAGAATAGACATTCAACCCAGCGGTTATTTGAATAAATCTCTCATTATTATATTTGTGGGCCTCTGTATTCTGCTACCTAGAGAAGTGCCCCTGATATAGAAGTATACCTATGTCGATATTGTACTCTCCGTCGCACGGGAAAATCAATGGTCAAAGAGTTCAGACGCGTTTTGGACAAGGCTCGGCAGATTTTTAACTTAGGTATTAAATGGATTGTGTTACACGAGTCAGTCATGCTTCAGAACATAGTTTCGGTTTTAATCACATTTTATTATCTTAACCGTAAAGGGGTTGATTTCAAATCCATCTCCTTTGCATGCTGTATATTTTGCAGGGAGAAATTGTGCGCTAAGCATGACAGTTTCAATCCTGTTATGGAATTTTAATGACTTTGTTTGCAGTATTATACTACGACGACGACACATGGGTTGACAAGTTTGGAATATTGTTGCACCCAGCGCATCTAGGCACTCACACTTCATGTCGAATCAAATGCATAAAACTGCAACTAATTAAAACAGCTCCCGAACACCCCTAAGACAATTAATATTCAAACGGTATCAGGAAATACACATAAAATTTCAATTGCCTTCAAACTTTATTTTTTATTAACTCCGTCTTTGTACGGAAATTGGACATGGCTTATATTTATAAAAAAACAAGTTCTTGATGTAGGGCGGATGACGAAGATGGAGGCTTACTTCCGTAAAAAAATGGTTGTACTTTTTTAATGCGAAGACTTTACGTGAAAGAATCTTGATTGAGAATATTAGACCATAAAGAATAGAAAGGTTTCACCTTTAAATCTACTTTTCGTGATAACTCTTTAAATGTCATGATTATCAAAAAGCTGAGATCAACAAATTGGTATTCTATGAAACATCGAACAGGTGAAATAAGATGGCCCAGTATTTATTGGAAGGTTTTGTTGGCAGTGGGCAGTGTTGAACTAGAATCGGTTTTGTAATTAGACAAGATCTTTTATTTTCTTACAAGGTCAATGGAAAAGTTTTTTAAAAAAGTCTTGTCTTGTTAGACGTACTTCCATTTCAGTCAAAAATAGTTTATTTTATTTAATATCGATCAATAGCCAAACATTATTGAAAAGACCTTGGTGAAAAAAACAATGTTCATGGTTTAAACATGCAGTTTTGTCCCTGTTATATATTTGAGAGGAGAGACCCGAAAAAGTTATCGTGCCCTAGAGTCGCATCAAACTTGACTCATGAGTCCTGTGTTCGTTTCAGTATACGGCATAACTTGTAAAACCATTTGGTCAACACCAGGGTTTTTAAGATAACATTTCATGGTTGCAGTTTCGTCCTAGTAATATATTTGAGAGGGGAAAACTGAAAAGGCTATCGCGCCCTAGAGTCGCATCAAACTTGACTCATGATCCCTGAGTTCGTTTCAATACGGCATAAGTAGTAAAACCTTTAGAAATTGGCCAATACCAGGTTTTTTTAAGATAAAAATCCATTTCGTTGCTTTTATGTGTGAATATTCTCTCCTTAATAACTTGAAACAACCTTTTGCATCACTTGAAGTCCATATTCTTGTGTGTTTTGTTTCAGTCGTTAGGGCATCTAGCTTCAATATATTCCAACACACCAAATGCATCCTTGATCGTTAACAATGAAGCCTAAGAATAGTTAACTAGCCATGGTTGTGTCTGGAATGAATTTAAAAGAAGTTCAATGTCCAATTACAATTAATGTCCAATTGAAATTACTACGGCCGAATAGAGTAGTGCGCGGGTTACTTATAACTTAGACAATTTACCGGCTGCACACTTCAGGGGTTACGTTTCAGCACTTACAGTTGATACTAAAAAAAAAAAGAAGAAAGAAATCTGAACAGAGGACATAATAAGATAGGTACTTCACGATATCAACAAGAGTGTGGTTTGTGCCATGAGGGAATATATACATATGAAGACATTCATTTCATGATTGGTTTAAATATTCAGAAAGTTGAATTAAATTTTACACATGAAGGTCTTAAGATGATATTTGATAATGACGATTGAAAGAAGACTCAATATTAGGTAATTGAAGTAGGAATGAATAAGGGAATATGACTATACAGAACTTAGGAGCATTGTACAGAGGGCAAAATAATTTAGGTACCAGTTATGTTCACCTCTATAAATCCTAAACAAAGCCCAATATGTCAAAATTAAAACGAGCAGCCAATACCTCTACTCTTAAGCTCTGATTTAAGACCTTAGGAAGAAACGAAATCAACAGTTGAACTTTTATGTTTTAATCAATGAAAGCACGAAACCAGATATAATGTGCAAAGTACATTATAGCACGGCGCTAGTTCTCTTGTTCGAGAACGCTTTGTGTACAAATCAATAGGGCTGCAATGGAGCAAACTGCAACTTCTGAATTTGCATCTTTCGTGGGTTTTTGGATCATTGTGTCTTTATTTTTTTAACAAAATGAGGTCTTAAATCCGAGCTAATGTTTGAAGGTATTTGGTGTTGGTACCAATTATGACATATCTGTCTTTCTGTAGGATATACAGGGGTGAAAACAACTGGTACCTTAATTCTTTTGTGCACTGTATAATGTGGAAGAAAGAAAGACATTGTCACATTTAATGTAAAGAGGGAAAGCCGTTGTATTATTTCTGTATGTAATTTCACTTAGACAAAATACGACAGAAGCAACCGTCATGAGAGACGCAGCTATACCGTATTGTGTCCTTTGTTTGGTCTAAAAAGAGACTCGAAGCTCAGGGTTTTAGATATGGAAAAGATACTGAAATTCGACTTTACTGCTTTATAAGCTTTAATGCTACTTTGAGACTGTTACGTCAAGGTTGCTGGTATTAAAATTTATATCAATGGACGATACTCTGATATGAAACTACATCAAGATTGTGATATTAACTTGCACGGCGAAACCTTGACTAAGCCTCTTTTAGGTTTTAGCGAGACGCGAGTTATATACCTTTGTTGTAAGATCCAACGGTTTGATATCTATAGGACTTACAGTAGAGACAAATAATGCAGCACATTCCACAAAAACACACCCTGTGAATAAAGATGCCATACGATTTGTAACGATACATTACGTGTACGTAGAATAACAATGCAAAAATAGATTCATGTCCACCCACCGTGATATATTGTGCATACACATTAAACATAAGCTTAAAAGCGTCTGTAGTTCCCAAATGCACCTTTATATTCAGTTAATGGGTCTTCTCTTTAAGACAATCACGATGGGAATCAAAGCGTTATACAACGCAGTCTTTAATAGCTATGCACAAAGATAGAAAATCATTTCCTGCATGATCAATGCTTTTTACCGAGCATGCTTTTTGCTCAAAGAAAGAGCGAATTACATCTGAGAAAAGAAATTGGGAAACGGGAAAACTCGTCGTGGCTAAACAGTAAAAGACATAAAGGGTGTCCCAGAAAAAACTACCGAGTGAACAAAATTAAATGTAAGTCGAGAAATAGACATCAGAATCAAAACATTTAAAAAGTATCGCTTAGCTTATTTTATTGTGCATCACATACGAAAATTGTATTTGATTCGGTTGATTGGTTGAGAAGAAATTGACGATTACATAAATGCGCCCATCAATACAGTTCAATCCAAGTTTGATCAACAGGCGCTTTTTTCATACTCGCTCACAGCTTCCTAAAGTTTGTGTATCTCATTAAATTTAGTAAACATTATCTATTTTATAATCCGACGGTGTTATGTTATTCATGCTTTCACTGAAGATGAATAACAGTTTGTCCGAGAAAACTTTGATTTCTGCAATTGGAAGCTTTCCAACTTTAAAACTCTTTAGGTTGTGCAAACATGTTATATTTTAACTTTCCAAAGAACATCTGAACCAAGAATGACAATGAACAAGTGCTTACAGCTTTACGTGTGATTTGTTGATACCATGCAACATTAACATTGAAGTTTTAAAATATTTAAACTTTGCATTACAATTTCTTGGAAATATTCCAAAAACATTAATGTGGAGAGAAATTTTTTAACCAGTTGGAATTCTTTATGCAATAATTCTTTATGCAACATTTATATCAATATTTTTCTCGGACCTAGTGATTATCCAACCGTCCCGCATACTATTGTAAACTATAATTCATCAAGTTTTTTTTTATCTCGCAAACAGTATTTCGTCAATCATTTACTGTTCTAAATGTATTGAGAAATGAATTCAGTTATCTGCCAAGTAATAATGTGCTTTTTTCATCATTACGTGGTTAAAGTAACTTTTATGGCTTTTAAATCCTGATATAGATTAATGACTTCATTGATATTCAATATTTTAAGATTTTTTTTAGATTAGACTGATGATGGTTATCCATCTGCATTATTCTTCATTAATAGCATTAAAAACAACGGCTTTTAATCCTAATTAAGTACCCATGAAAGACAACCTGTATAGTATAAGGGTTGTCACGGTTAACATGCACAGCACAGGTACTGCCACAACACATGAGAACCCAGCAAACACAAAAACGTTTTAAAAACGTTTTAAATAAGTTATATTTTGGCTTTTGGTTTAGGTAAAACATTTTAATAACATTAAAATGTCGGGTTATATAAAGGTCATGATAACGTTTTAAAACGTTTTGTATGAAAAACACACTACAACAATATTTTTTAATGTTTTCAAAAATGTTATTTTAAACTATTTTTGCAAACATTTTTGCCAAATATTTTGTCAATACGTAAATAACATTATGTTAAAATATTTGAACCCAGCAAACACAGAAACGTTCTTAAAATGTTCTTTTCAAAACATTTTAATAACATTTAAATGTCGGGTTATATAAAGGTCATGAAAACGTTTTTAAAACGATATTGCAAATATTTTGGGCAAACATTTTTCGCAAAATATTTTTTCAACCCCAAAATAACATTAGAATGTTTTATATCAAGTTTTCAAGAATGTTTTTGGAATGTTATTAAAACGTTTTTATACCCTTTATATAATCCGACATTTAAACGTTTTCTGTAAAACATTTTTGTTTGCTGAGCAGTAGATTATCAAAAAATGTTTTTTAAGGTAAAGAAAACGTTTCATACTCTTAATATACCCTTTATATAACCCGACATTTAAACGTTTGCTGACAACCTTTTATAACCTTTTGCGAATAATGTCCAAAACGTTTTGTGTTTGCTGGGAAGATGCCGTACTACTCGTGTTGGACTCCTTTTTCTCCTCCAGGCCAAAACTGTCGTATTCAAGTTTCTGCCGTCGGTGTTGTCCCTGACATAGAGTGTACTTAAGAGGTAGGTCCTCTGCCCACGACGAGTGTGCTATTGCTCTGTCTTCAGACTCGAGAATAGACATTCAACCCCAGCGGTTATTTGAATAAATCTCTCAATAAATATTTGCAGGCCTCTGTATTCTGCTACCTATAGAGAAGTGCCCCTGATATAGAAGTATACCAATGTCGATATTGTACTCTCCGTCGCACGGGAAAATCAATGGTCAAAGAGTTCAGACGCGTTTTGGACAAGGCTCGACAGATTTTTAACTTAGGTATTCAATGGATTGTGTTACACGAGTCAGTCATGCTTCAGAACATAGTTTCGGTTTGAATCACATTTTATTATCTTAACCGAAAAGGGGTTGATTTCAAATCCATCTCCTTTGCATGCTGTATATTTTTGCAGGGAGAAATTGTGCGTTTAGCATGACAGTTTTAATCCTGTTATGGAATGTTAATGACTTTGTATGCAGTATTATACTATAAGACGACAACACATGGGTAGATAAGTTTGGAATATTGTTTCACTCAACGCATCTAGGCACTCACACTTCATGTCGCACGTGTCATCAAATGCATAAAACTGCAAATAATTAAAACAGCTCCTGAACACCCCTAAAACAATTAATATTCAAACAGTATCAGGAAATACAATTCAAAATTTCAATTGCCTTCAAACCTTATTTTTATTAACTCCCTCTTTGTACGGAAATTGGGCATGCCTTATGTTTATAAAAATATAAACAAGTTCTTGATGTAGGGCGGATGATGAAGATGGAGACATACTTCCGTAAAAACGGGTTGTACTTTTAAATGCGAAGACTTTACGTGAAAGAATCTTGATTGAGAATATTAAACCATAAAGAATAGAAAGGAAAACCTTTCAATCTACTTTTCGTGATAAGTCTTTAAATGTCATGATTATCAAAAAAGAAAAGCTGACATCAACCAATTGGTATTCTATGAAACATCGAACAGGTGAATTAAGATGGCCCAGTATTTATTGGAAGGTTTTGTTGGCAGTGGGCAGTGTTGAACTTGAATTGGTTTTGTAATTGGACAAGATCTTTTATTTTCTCACAATAAGGTCAATGGAAAAGTAAATAAAAATATTCTTGTCTTGTTAGACTTACTCCCATGTCAGTCAAAAATATTTAATTTTATTGAATATCGACCAATAGCCGAATAATATTGAAAAGATCTTGGTGAAACAAAATATGTTCATGGTTTAAACATGCAGTTTTGTTCCTGTTATATATTTGAGAGAGGACACACGAATAAGTTATCGCGCCTTAGAGTACGTCGCATCAAACTTGACTCATAACTGGGCATAACTTGTAAAACCTTTTGAAATTGGCCAATACCAGTGTGTTTTTTTAGATAAACCGTCATTTCGTTGCTTTTATGCGTGTTTTTCATCGTTCTTAATATTCTCGCATTTAAAATAACTTGTAACAACATTTTGATCACCTGAAGTCCATATTCTTGCCTTGTTTGCTTCAGTCGTTAGGTTATCTAGCTGCAGTATATTCCTATACACAACATGCATCCTTGATCGTTAACAATGAAGCCTAAGAATAGTTAACCAGTCATGGTTGTGTTGTGAATGAAGTTAAAAGAAGTTCTATGTCCAATTACAATATTAATGTCCAATTGAAATTACAGCGACCGAATAGAGTAGTGCGCGGGTTACTTGTAAGGGGTTACGTTTCAGCACTTACAGTTGATACTTAATTGAAAAAAGAAGAAAGAAATCTGAACAGAAGACATAATAGGATATGTACTTCATGATATCAACAAGAGTATGGTTTGTGCCATGAGGGAATATATACATATGTAGACGTTTATTTCATGATTGGATACACATGAAGGTCTTAAGATGATATTTGTTATAATTATGATGATTGAAAGAAGACAAAGTATCAGATAATTAAAGTAGGAATAAAAGAAAATGGATATGGAGAATTTGGTAGCATTGTTTTGTTTATGTTTACCTCCATAAATCATAAACAAATACAAGTAACAAATTACAAATTCAAACAAGCAGGCAATACCTGTACTCTTAGGTTCTACTTTGATTCATTCGTTGAAATTGTTCAAGAAATAAAAACACGATGATCCAAAAATCCACGGAAGATTCAAAATTTAAAAGTTGCTTCATTGCATGCCTATTGATTTGTACACAAAGCGTTCTCGAACAAGAGAACTAGCGACTTTTTTCCCCATTAATTAGAACATTAAAACTAGCGTCGTGCTCTCATCGATACATAAATCAGCTATAACGTGTCCGTTTGTTTGATCTAAAAAAGAGACTCGCATCTCTAGTTTTAGACATGGAAAGCAATGAATTTGTCACTGCAAGACATTACAACATGAAAGTACATCAAGATATTAAACTGCGCTGCGTAACATTGACTAAGCTCCTTTCAGGTTTTTGCAAGACGATAGTTATTATACCTTTAATGTAAGATCCAAAGGATTGATATGTATAGGAATGGTGAATCCAACGGACGAGGACACAAAACACATCAAGGATCAAAATGATACAAGAGGATGCCTTGAATTTTCTTATATAATGTATAGGACTTTGCACAAATACACACCCTGTTAATAAAGATGTCATACGATGTTTTACGATACATCACGTGTACCTAGAATAACAATACAAAAATAGATCCATGTCCACCCACACTGATATAATGTGTATACACATTAAACCTAAGCTTAAAAGCGTCTGTAGTTCCCAAATGCGCCATTCTGATCAGTTAATGTGTCTTCTCTTTAAGACAATCACGATGTGAACCAATGCGTTATACAACGCAGTAAGTGGATATCCACAAAGAAAAATAACTTCCCGCATGATCAATGCTTTTTACCGAGCATGTCTCTTGCTAAAAGAAAGAGTGAATTACATCTGAGAGAAGAATTGGAGGAAAGTGAAAGATCGTGACTGAAACAGTAAAAGACAAGGTTCAGTGAAGAGCCAACTGCTTTAATAATGTATTATAAAACCCGTATGTAGATGCACTAAGAGGACGCAAAAAAGGAAGAAAGAAGAGAAAAGGAAATTAAGTAAAAGGATAAACCTGAGAGTGATGATAAATTAAGGACTAGACGTGCATGGTAGTAAGTCAAAGGAACAAGAAAAATGTTCCATTTATCATATTGTTATTGTTTGCCTTTTTCTAAACACGTCCTAAAATGTAATTACACCCTCTAAGGCAATAACTCAAAATCTATGAAATAGCAAAAAGAAGCCCATTTTAGTTATGCAAATTTTAATACCTCATTTTTCTGGATAGCTTACAATTTGTAGCCATGGTGACACTTTGAAAAATGAAAACAGTTGCAGAATTAAAACTTTTAAATCTTCATTTTTGTGAGGGAAAAACATTTTAAATTCAAAAGGTCACCATGACAACACATTTTGTTCTATTAAGGAAAAAAATAAAACTGCCTTTTTGGTATTTCAGTTTTAAAATTCGATGAATAGATTTTGAGGCATTGCCTCGTAATAAAGGTTGTTAATAAATGTTTGGATGTGTTTATATGGTTCTGTATTCCAATTATTGTGCATTTTAAATAACCAACAGGAAGAGAAGAGAAGAGAAGAGAAGAGAAGAGAAGAGAAGAGAAGAGAAGAAGAGAAGAGAGAGAAGAGAGAGAAGAGAAGAGAAGAGAAGAGAAGAGAAGAGAAGAGAAGAGAAGAGAAGAGAAGAGAAGAGAAGGGGAAGAGAGGAGAGGAGAGGAGAGGAGAGGGAGGGAGGAGAGGAGGAGGAGAGGAGAGGGAGGAGGAGAGGAGAGAGAGGAGAGGAGTGGGTGGAGAGTGGAGAGGAGAGGAGAGGAGAGGAGAGGAGAGGAGAGGAGAGGAGAGGAGAGGAGAGAAGAGAAGAGGAAATGTTGTTGCACACATCAACGTAGCTAGGGACTCACTCTTCATGTCTAACGTGTCATCAAATGCATAAAACTGCAACTAATTAAAATAGCTATCAAAATCCTCTAAGATGTTTTTAAAATATTTAAGATGAATATTAAAATATTCAAACGGTAGCAGGAAATACACACAAAATTTCAATTGCCTTCAAACCTTATTTTATTAAATCTCTTCTTTGTACCGAAATTGGGAATGCCTTGTGTTTATGGAAACCAAGTTCTTGATATAGGGCGGATGACGAAGCCCGAGAGATATTTCCGTTAAACTGGTGGTACTTTTATTGCAAAGACTATTTACGTAAAATAATCTTGATTGAGAATATAAGACAATAATGTATTGAAATGTTTACGCTTCCAAGTCAGTTTCCGTGACGTCATTGATCACCAAACAAAGCTGAGATGATCCATTTTGTATGCTCTGAAACATCGACCTCTGAAACATCGAAGAGGGCGAAGCCGTTTTACTCGCTCAGGTTATTGAGCTATTTTGTGGGCAGTGGGCAGTTTTCACCGAAGGGGACTAATTTGGTCATAAACTAGAATGGGTTTTGTAGTCTAATTGATCAGGATCTTTTATTTTCCCACTTGATGTTAAGGTTATTTCTTCCATTTTAATCACTAACTAGTTCTGTGAAAAAAAAAACACTTTCATGTTCTCAACAATTATTTCTCCATCGTAACATATTTCAAAAGGGGAAACAGGAGAAGTTATTTCCCCGGGAATTTTGCCCAACAATTGAGTCCTGTATTAGTTTAAAGAATGTATAACTGTTGAAATCTTTTGAAATGTGTACATTACTAGGATTTGTTTTTCAAGAGAAAACTGGCCTTTCACTACATGTATTAAAGATGGTGACCTGTTTGTAATCGTTCTCAGGATTCTCTCCTTAGCTTGAAACTGAAACCTTGGCATCAGCTGAAGTTAAAACTCTTGTGTTGTTTGTGTCCTTCTTTAGGTCATCTAGCTTCAATATATTACTCTACACCAAATACATCCTTGCTCGTTTGCAATGATGCCTGAGAATAGCTAGCCAACTATGGTTGTGTCAGGAATGAATTAATAGAAGTTCAATGTCCAATTACAATTGATATCAATTGAAATTCCAGCGGTCGTACAGCATAGTCTTTAATAGCATACGGCTTAGGCCTATATCTTAGGAAATTTACTAGCTGCACACTTTAGGGGTTATGTTTCAATTCTTGGCATTGATACTTAATTGAAAACAAGAAAGAAAAAGATCTAAACAGAGGACTCATAAAAGACACACTCGGATCCACAACATACTCATCTATCAGGGCGCAGTTCTTTAACCCTAATACATTTAGTACATTCATTGCATGACCTTTGAAAATTTTAAGTACAAAAACTCATACTCTGGAACTTGAGGTAAATTTTGCACTACGATTGTTTAATCGAGATTATTGAACTATGCCACTGGGATTAGGCTTTTGTGGTCCATAGTGATAGGTACTTGATGATATCAACAAGAGTGTGATCATTGCCATCAGGGAATAAATACATATGACATGTATGAAGAAGTTTATTCCATGATTGTTTTAAAAATATTCAGAAAGTTGAATCGAATTTTATACTTGAAGGTGTTAAGGTCAGATCTGATAGTGAAAGAAGACACAATATCAGATAATTGAAGCAAGAATAAGAGAAATTTGATATTGAAATTTGGGAGCTTTGAAAATAATATAAACAGGAAAAATATAGTCACATCTGATGTAAAGGAGGAAATTTACTATGTGTAATTTGACTTAGAAGAAACACGACAGTTGCAATATCTTCAGGAGAGAAACAGTTTTAATGTGTATTTTGTTTGATCTAAAAAGAGACTCGAAGCTCTAGTTTTAGATATGGAAAAGATACAGAAAATCGTCTTTACTGTTTTATAAGCTTTAAAGCTACTTAGAGACTGCTACGTCAAGATTGCTGGTATTAAACTTTATCGTAACCTTGACTAAGCCCCTTTAAAGTTTCAGCGAGACGCGAATTATATACCTTTATTGCAAAGGTTTGAAATGTATAGTAACTTACAGTACAGGTTTTAACAAAACAAATATACAATTTAGAAAATAGTATTGGGCAAACATAGGTCATTTATATATCTACTACATAAGCTTTCTTTCAATAAAATCGGTGGTCAACAATCGAAGATATGGCCAATTGTGTAAAGTATTCCTAAACAGCTTGGGCCACTTTCGTGTCTTTGTGTAGCAAAACTGACTGAATTAAGTTGAATCATGAACCACCTATTCGGTGCTCTTAAGGGATCTGGAATGAGCGTTTTGAGCGTTTCGACAGTATTTTGTGTGGGACATGAGAGCACATCAGACATATCGAATTGCATTCTGAATAGGAACAATTTCATTCTGATATCAAATAATTTTCATTTTTTGAAATTCACGATAAAATACAAATTTTATGACAAATTATTAAAATTTGATATTTTTCACATTTTTGGTATATAACAGTCCTCGACGTAAATTTTATAAATCTAATGATATATTCTTAAAGTGTATGTAGCTGGGAGGGAAAAGCCGACGATCAATTGAAAATTTTGACCTTTCATATTGAAGATGTGGATTTTTTTCCCAAAAAGACCAATTTGTTTTGGTGTTTTGGGGAAAAAAATACAAAAGGTCAAAATTTTCAATTGATCGTCGGCTTTTCCTCCCAGCTTCATACACTTTAAGTACATATTATCAGCTTTATAAAGTTTGCTTCGAGTACTGTTAAATATTTAAAATATCAATTTTTAATCATTTGCCATAAAATGTGTATTACATTGCGAATTTCAAAAAATGCAATTCGATATGTCTGATGTGCTTTAATGTCCCACAATAAATACTGTCCAATACCCCACCCCTTAAGATAGGTAGTTTTAAACAACGTGGCATTTAAAGTGGTATTTTAATGTATAAATTTGAAATATATATGAAATTTTTTATTTACTTATGTCAATCAAGTGAAAGAAAAATAATGAACAACCTTTGCTTTTGTTCTGAAATCTGATACAGACACAACCATATAATAGAGACATACAATATTTAAAAAAATAATAATAATTATGGCAGCCACATAAATGTATTAAAATGTTTAAAACTTAACATGCGTATAGCGCATCACATGATAATCAGCTTAAGGGACTAATATGCGACAGGTTACAATTTGTCTGAGGCCCAGTGATTATCCAACCAACAAAATCTTGTAAACTATTTATAAAGCATTTTCTCGTGCATAGATTATTTGTAAATCACTTACTGGTATAAATGTATTGGAAATGAAATTAAGTTATCTGTTGAAAAGATTTCTCCCAGCAACTGCCAAGTAATAATGTGTTTTTCTTTATCATTCTACTTTCGAGTGTTGCTTAATACACCCATTGATATTCAACGTATTTCATATTTACCGGTAGCAATTTTGACCTATACATCTAAACGTTTACAAATGTTGTGCTTTTACTTCTAGAAAAATGCAAGCATCGACAAATTCCACATACTGTTAGCGAACATGTATAACAGTATAAGACGTCGAAGTACAAAATATCAAATTTTGACACGGGGATGTTCACCTAAAATATAATTCATTTCTAGGACTAAATACAACGGCTTTAATCCTAAAGTACCCATGAAAGACAACCTGTATATTATCAGGGTTGTCACGGTTAACATGCACAGCGCAAGTACTGCCACAACACATGAGAAGATGCCTTACTACTCGTGTTGGACTCCTTTTTCTCCTCCAGGCCAAAATTGTCGTATTCAAGTTACTGCCGTCGGTGTCGTCTCTGACATAGGGTGTACTTAAGAGGTGGGTCCTCTGCCCACGACGAGTGTGCTATTGCTCTGTCTTCAGACTCGAGAATAGACATTCAACCCTAGAGGTTATTTGAATAAATCTCGCATTAAATATTTGTGGGCCTCTGTATTCTGTTACCTAGAGAAGTGCCCCTGATATAGATATGTCGATATTGTACTCTCCGTCGCACGGGAAAATCAATGGTCAAAGAGTTCAGACGCGGTTTGGACAAGGCTCGGCAGATTTTTAACTTAGGTATTAAATGGATTGTGTTACACGAGTCAGTCATGCTTGAGAACATAGTTTCGGTTTTAATCACATTTTATTATCTTAACCGTAAAGGGGTTGATTTCAAATCCATCTCCTTTGCATGCTGTATATTTTGCAGGAAGAAATTGTGCGCTTAGCATGACAGTTTCAATCCTGTTATGGAATTTTAATGACTTTGTATGCAGTATCATACTACAAGACGACAACACATAGGTTGATAAGCTTGAATTGTTGCTGCACCCAGCGTACCTAGGCACTCACTCTTCATGTCTAACGTGTCATTAAATGCATAAAACTGCAACTAATTAAAACAGCTCTTCAACTCCCCTAAGATATTTAATATTCAAACGGTATCAGGAAATACACATAAAATTTCAATTGCCTTCAAACCTTATTTTTTATTAACTCTCTTCTTTGTACGGAAATTGGAAATGCCTTGTGTTTATGGAAAAAGAAGTTCTTGATATAGGGCGGATGACGAAGCCTGAGAGATACTTCCGTTAGAAGGGTTGTACTTTTAATGCAAAGACTATTTACGTAAAAGAATATTAGACAATATAGAAAGGTTCAGGCTTCCAGGCCACTTTTCGTGACGTCATTGATCAGCAAAACATAGCTGAGGTGCTCCATTTGGTATTTGGTATCTGAAACATCGAACAGGTAAAGAGAGTGAAGCCGTTTTACTCGCTAAGGCTATTCAAATGTTTTGTGGGCAGTGGGCAGTTTTCACCAAAGGGGACTAATTTTGTCATAAACTAGAATGAGTTTTTGTAGTCTAATTGAACAGGATCTTTTATTGATACGGTCAAAGAAAAGGAAATACAAACGCTTACCTTGTTAAGCTTTCCCGGGAATTTTACCCAATATTTGATTCCTGTGTTCGTGTGTAGAATGTAAACAATGTACATTGTATAACTGTTGAAACCTTTTGAAATGTCAACATTCCGGTGTTTGTTTGTTTATTTTTGTGTTTTTGGTTTGTTTTGGTTTTGGTTTTCTCAAGACAAAATGATATTTCATTACATGTATGAAAGATGGTGGTCTGTTTGTGATCGGTCTCAAGATTCTCTCCTTAGCTTGAAACTGAAACCTTGGCATCAGCTGAAGTTGAAACTCTTGTGTTGTTTGTGTCCTTCTTTAGGTCATCTAGCTTCAATATATTCCTCTACACCAAATGCATCCTTGATCATTTACAATGATGCCTGAGAATAGTTAACCAACCATGGAATGAATTTAAAAGAAGTTCAATGTCCAATTACAATTAATGTCCAATTGAAATTCCAGCGGTCGTACAGCGTAGTCTTTGATAGCATACGAGCTTAGAACTTGGACATATTTACTGCACACTTCAGGGGTTACGTTTCAGCACTTAGAATTGATACTTAATTGAAGAAAAAGAAAGAAATAAGAGCATGGTTATTGCCTGGAGGGAATAAATACATATGACATTATGAAAAATATTCAGAAAGTTGAATCGAGTTTTGCACTTGAAGGTGTTAGGGTGAAATCTAATTGTGACTATTGAAATAAGACACAATAATAAAAAAAATTCTGTTTCTTGCGCTTTTGCACATTTTGCACTTTAAACAGTATGTATTTGTAAACAAATAGTATTAAACTACCAAAATATTTACGTAACAATTCATTTCGGTAAAAGCAATTACTTACAACACACAAATAATGTTATAAAACCCGCGAAGATTGATCAAAAAACATCCTTACCCTGTGTATCTGTTCATTCGTAATTAATGAAACTATTTTCAGACATTTACTCGATAGGACATTATCATGGTTAAATATCAAAATATTTGTCAGCTCTTTGATGTGCATCCTCCCAGGGCTTTAGAATTTGTTTAACTAACCATATGGTTATTTTAGATAAAATCAACGATGTCAATAAACCCAATTCTTGCACATGAATAACATCTTTATTTAGTCACAAAAAGTCGTCTTGGGGTGTTAATTATAGACGTATAAAGTGAAAATTTGTTCAGATAGAAGTAGCATCAATCAGGTTAGCAAGCCTAACGTAAGAAAAACATCCGTTCGTTAATTGAACGGTTTTCATGAAGTTGAATGTGAATAGACTGGACCAGCTGTAGATGTGTTATTCATACTTAAAGATACTTATAAAATCTAACGCCAGTGGAATTAAGACTCCTGCTCCAATTTTCAAATCCTTTTTTTTTAAATCTAAATACGAAACCGTTTATCTCTTGCAATAAAGAAAATACGAGATATTCCTAAATCCTTTTAAGGGTTAGATTTTTCAAGTAGATAAACAAGGTGGAGGATACGGTCTTACCAGGGGTCGATCTTACAGTTCAGTGGCATAGCGTCATAGGTCCACGGGGGAATGATCGATTTGACAATTTAGAAAATCCCACAGGAAAGTTGTCCAAAAACGGCTTGTGCCCACCCCAATCAGGCCCGGTGCCTCCCCCCCTCACCAATCGCGGTCGGTACCCCCCCCCCCCCACCTTACGAGCTATTATTCTTGCGAAACATAGAGAGGCTTTTAATATACAGGTTGTTTTGCCTCAATACAATGCACTAGTACATTTTCCACACCGTAATGGATAATCCACAATGGTGCTTTCGTCTTAAAAATAGCAAATCTATTAGGACTTACTTGTTTGTTTGTTTCTCTTCAAAACAGAAGTCTCCATGCGAGCAAAAAGCAAGGGAGTCGAATTCAGAACCACTTACCATATGCATGACATGCGTCACATACGAACACGGCAATCGACTCTGTTATTGGAAACTTACATTATAAGTATTAAAACAAATTACAAAAACATGATATGTTTTAATCACATTAACCCATTTATTTGCAGCATTGATCAATCAGTAGAGCATTTAAAGCTATTAAATGTGCTCAGATACACATGATGTTCAAATATCTTATTTCAATTGTCTCGACTCTTGCGGGCGCTGTGTATATTGACTCCATGCACATTCGTGGTCTATTTCTACTTATTAGAGCAAGAGATTACTTAAGGGGGTACTACACCCCTGTGGTAAATTTGTGACTAATTTTGCATTTTGCTCAAAAAATAATAACACACTGGCAATCAAAATTATGTATATTATTGGGGCAAGGAATACAAATTATACAATTACTACACTGAAATTTCAGTGACTCAAGACAAGCGGTTTAGTATATATGATAGGAAACGAGGTACATGCTAGCTGTACCTTATTTCTTATCATAAATAACAAACCACTTGTCTTGGGTCACTGAAATTTCAGTGTAGTAATTGGATTCCTTGCCCCTATAATATATATAACTTTTGTTACCACTGTGTTATTAGTTTTTGAGAAAAACGCAAAAATAGGCACACATTTATCGAGGGTGTAGTACCCACTTAAAACATTGAATTCATGTGCTACTTTCTCTACTTATCATATTTCTTTGTATTATACATATCTTTCCTTGTTTTCAAAAAATTTAATTCAACAAAATTAATTTTTCCTCCGTGGTACACCAGGGGCAGAATATTCTAGGTTTGACAGTTGCGCAGATCTTGCGATTCTGATATTTACGATGATACCACATTACCAAATAGCAGTACCATAGAAAATATGTGTACTAATGAAAACGTCATTTTATCTTTACAAGAGCGACTCGGTGTTTGACCACAGCTATGATGGGATCATAATTTTACGGCTGACACTCGCAGTCCGTGAAATTTGTAACTCGCATATATACTCTATGCAATGATCATATTTCTTTAAATCATTACAACTAAATATGTGATGGTGTGTGGTAAACTTACCAGATTGGGCTATTCCAGTTGAAATTCATACACCCTATGGAAAACATGACCTTAATCTCCCACACAGTGGATGTGAATATCAAATGGGGTACCTAAATGGGCGACTCCATTTGAAATTTACACTTCCTGTGTGGAAGATTAAGGACATGTCTTTCATAAGGGGTGCGGATTTCAGTTGGAATAGCCCATTGAACACTGCTAATCACGACCAATCCAAATTTTACCGATTTCTATATTGCATTGAATCTTACCAATTTACACTACTCAGGTCGGCAATATATATATAATTGACGCAGCTATAATGAAAGACAACGATAAAAAAGACTAGTTTGCGTCTGACGTCACTGTCAATCAAATTCTCTACGATCCTTGATTGGCCAATAGCGCGTATAAGGAAGGTCGATTCATCTGACTGGTGCCAATCGGAGAAAAGGAATAGCAGTGAATGGCGAAAAATTCGAAAAATTACGTACTCTTACAAGGCAAAAAGCAACTTTTCTAGGCATTGTTGACATGGTGCCTTCACCAAAGAAAGTTTCCTAGTATAAAGACCTAACTTTTGAGATGATTTGTATGTTTAACGGTGCAAAATTAACAATAAGGCGCCCGGTTTTACTGCCGTGTTCAGCAACTCATATCATCACGACACTTGTAAACAAACCGTGCTCGGAGTTTGATTGACAGATGACGTCAGACGCAAACTAGTCTTTTTATCTTTGTCTTTCATTATAATATATTATTGGTAATAAAAATGAATCATCCAGTTTAATGTTTTTTTACCATTTATATATCTTGTTTGTAATTGGTAATAAAAAGGAATAATTCAGTTTGAAGTTTTTATTTGCCATTCATATGACCATTATGGTCTGACCATATATCTTGAGATTTTGAAAGCAAATATGGGTAAAGACGACTTTATCCAGATCAGATTGCAATGAATTTAAACATATATTCAACAAGCAATGATCATTTATTTTGCCTCTCAATATGAGTGTAATAAATCTTTTGTAAATACGATTTCAAAATATTATTGGAGCGAAATATGCGAAAAGTCAACGAACTGGCAAAAAATACTGGAAATGTGATTATTATTATAAGTCTCCCCCCCCCTAAATACTTTTATGAAATCAGGTAGTTTTGTATGTAAAAGTTTGTATTTTCTAGACTAAACCAATCATTAATGATTAAAAACAATTAGTAGAATTGTTTAGCTGTAAGGTCATGAGTCTTTTAGATGCTAAATAGAGTCAAAATTCAATTTACAGCCTTTACAGAAGCAGATTATGCACTAAAAATATAAATCCCATAGAGTTTGTGTGTACCACATCCCCCACCAAAGTGCATTTTATTTAGCAATAAAATGAGACCACAAGCATGACAATAACTTCTTGCTTGGCAGAGATATCATCATTTAATTTGAGTCGAATTTGGGAAAATGTAACATCACCACACTTTTTGGGTGGCGAGTTCAAGATGCACGACCTCCATAGGAGTCAGGTCTCAAACAACACAGTAGGCCACGTCTATTCATGTGTTTGTTAAAGGGGACTCAGGTGCAACTTTTAAAACGGTCTTTTAATGTGTAAAACGGGAAACTAATTAGCCAATCTCTCAGAATAGCAGTTCGGCAAAAATATCAAGGTATCATTTACAAAATTATCCATATCTTGAAAAGTATTGATGCTATGTATATAATTTTGGTATCATTTTGAAGCTTATTGTCCCGTGCTTACATTTTGATTTAAATCATGAAATGCCAAAAATGCGACTTGTTCTTGGTTTTGTCAGAACGGGTCACATATACACTTTTGGGCCTCATAACTGCTAACATGTTAGTCTAAAGTAAAGTATACATATTTAGAATGGCAAAGACTTAACAAATCCATCTTTGTTTAGGGCAAAAATACTGAAAAACCTGTTTTCTTTTCTTTTCTTTTCTTTTCTTTTCTTTTCTTTTCTTTTCTTTTCTTTTCTTTTCTTTTCTTTTCTTTTCTTTTCTTTTCTTTTCTTTTCTTTTCTTTTCTTTTCTTTTCTTTTCTTTTCTTTTCTTTTCTTTTCTTTTCTTTTCTTTTCTTTTCTTTTCTTTTCTTTTCTTTTCTTTTCTTTTCTTTTCTTTTCTTTTCTTTTCTTTTGCTTTTGTTTTTTGTTTTGTTTTACCAATTTTTGTGCAGGTAATATCACAAAACAAGTCTTCAGTAATTAAGTTTTTAAAAACTAGATATAGAGGGATTTGTGAAGTCTTTGCTATTCTAAATACGTATACTTTTATCCACTTAAAACCTACAATAGAGCAATTATGAGGCCCAGAAGTTTCGATCATTTCAGGGTTAAGACATAGATAATTAACCTAATTGTGGCCCTAATTAAATAGCAAGACTCTTGAGTTACCTACTTGTCTTACCAAATGTTGACTTAGCCGTAGTGCGACGAGTTTATTAACATATTCAACATGTAACTATGTAATCAATATGATGGTTCATTATTATAGCTATTTAACATAATTATATTTAATTGAATAAATGAATTTACTAACCTAAACATGATTGTACCAATTATACTAATTGCTTGCACTCGACTGAAGACTGGAAAAGGGTTCTTATATTAAACATTTACTATAGCCTGACGTGTGCACATATTTATTATGTACCGTGTATAATCTTATGAATATTTATTTTATTCATATTATCGTGTTCCTTAAAAGACATATTCAAACAAAACACTGTATGCAATCATATTCATTATTCACAACCTTATTAAATAAACGTTTTGGCAGAAAATCAGCAACATTTAACAGAATATAACCTTGAGTAAGCACAACTCGATAGCATTGATTCTCTTGAAGTATTCCGTGTGTTTTGTACTACAGTCTAAAATATAACATATAAATTATATTTCTCCCAGACCCAGATATGCTTTTTACACTAGGATCCACAACATGCTCATCTATCAGGGCACAGTTCTTTAACCCTACTACATTTGCACATTTATAGAATGATCTTTAAAAATCTGAGTACAAAAACTCATACTCTAAGGTCATATTTTGCATTATGATTGTTTAATTGAGGTTATTGGACAATGCCATTGGGTTGAGGCCATTGTGGTCCATAGTGTTAGTGACAAGTGAATTTCATACCCTATATTGAGAACACAGTTCCTATACTTCGAGAACGTGAATTGCCAGAGTCACACATCCAGTAGATTAGGAAAGGTAAAGTCAATTATATCATGAAGTAATTTATCAGTGGTTTCTTAATATGGTTAGTTTAGAAATTTGAATGTAAAGCGTCTGAACCTGAGGTCATATGGTCCGTGCACCAGGCCACTACTTTGCTGCAGTCTTGCCCAAACTCGTCATCGTAAAGGCACCCAATTTGTAATCTACAATCTTGTTTTCTTACGGAAGACTGAAATTAAACATTTTCCAGCCGTGGCAAAAAAATGGCTCAAATTCGTCTTCATAAATGCGTCCATTTGTACTTTACCGATATTAAACTATCTTCCCAGACATGATAAAGTTGTCTAAAGTAGCCACAATTGGGCGTCTACCCCATGGCGCTGTAAACACTCCTTTGCCCCAAAGTGGGTGTAAGTTACCTCAGAAATCGTATTAAAATTCACTTGCATGCAGATGGTAATAATTGGGTCACCAGGTTGTGCCGATGCCATGCCCCGAGATACATGGGCTGTGCTATCTCCTCGGCCTGCACATGTCTGCCAATGTCC
This sequence comes from Amphiura filiformis, assembly GCF_039555335.1. Classification (NCBI taxonomy): domain Eukaryota; kingdom Metazoa; phylum Echinodermata; class Ophiuroidea; order Amphilepidida; family Amphiuridae; genus Amphiura; species Amphiura filiformis. The sequence continues at coordinate 48,176,124 of NC_092636.1, read as the reverse complement.
ATCCGCCGTTAGAGTTTTAAATCTATTAGGTTAAAACATGCTGCATGCCCGGACAGTATCTTACAACAATATAATGAGAGAGTGGAAAGGATAAAAAGATATTTTATTCAAAGAGATGCGTGACTTAATATTGTAGGCTAGCTTTACAATGTATAAGTTTGTTTTACATTTATTTGGATTTGCACTTTCTTATTTTGCAAAATTATTTCAAGAGCATAGATAATTAAGTGAAGTAAAATAAGAAAGATTAGAAACCTAGATGAATGATCGCGCGACTATGAAATCTAATGCTGTAAAAGTCCATATTAAGTATGTTTTGCTTTTTGGTCAGCACATGACGGTCGACACATATCCTAGTCAACAGAGCCAGTTAACACTGTTACAGAGTTAAATAAACTGCATATCTCTCGACTGGTACACTTTACATTAATTCCTCAATTTATAGAAAATAAATAATCCCGTTTTCCTATGCAAATTAATGCGATTCAAAAATGATTTTAAAAAGCACACGTCACACAGCTGATAAGTCAAATTATCCTCCTTGCTAATATCTTCTAAAACCGGAACGTAAATGTATCTTACACGAAGAAGTCACAATGAGGCCCACTTTAAGATATAAGGGTAAAAGACCTCTTGATTGACTACATGGACTACACATATATGCTTTAGGGAAAACTATCTTTACATTTGTTTGTGAAAATAGTGTTAAAACTAGTCCTGGAAAAGAGGACACTGATGTGACCTGAAATCCAGCGCACTTATTTTTGAAGGCTTTGTTTTCCTAAGAGAAAACTGTCCCGGTATAGAGGTTTTAGCTTTCCGGGCTCTTAGCACGTCACAAAAAATATCATCTGCTTTTTAAACATAAACAGATAATAGTCTGACACTATGACATACTACGGTGTTTGTTGTTGGTGTTTCCCTTAATTGGTTATGAAGTATTCTGTTACTGAAAAACAATATTGATAAAATAAAAAAAACAATCTGCATTGGTACACGGGATGTTGGCAAAAACACAATCAAACTGAAAGTCGTAATAAACTGAGCTCAAAAAGAAACTTACAATTTTTCACAAGGTTATATCTTAAAATCCTGTCCATCAAGATGAACCAAAATTACACACATGTTTCCTTCAATACTCTACTCTAAACACATGTAACCAATCAGTTATCCAACAGACACAACAGAAAAATTCCCAAAGAGTAAGTGGAATAGTGTGGAACAAGACCTGTTTCTTGAAGAAAGTGTATGAAAAAAAAAAGCAGCACCGTTTCATCATCTATGCCAGGATCATGCATGCATACTTAGAGATTTTTTGTGCTGGGTGCCAAATGTTGGGCTGTGAAAGTGGTCCAGGAAGCTGTTCCGTGTCCGTGCTTTTAGTATTGTTATTGTTATTAAATCCCCACATACTGCCAGTATTACTGGTCGATTTAACTCTTGGTGATATCTCCTGGTTGCCATAAGACTACATGCCCTAAACTGGTATACATGTTACATTCCACAACTTTTTATAACAATTAATTGAATAGAAAGTCAACTCAATGTTCTTCCTTTTTTTCCAAATTTACCTACACATTGCAAGGAATTACAACTGTTCATGCGCATTTTGGTTTATTTAAATATAGCACTTCGATTAATTTAAAGATATATACTAATAAGCACACAAGACACAGCTGGTAAAGTCAAATTATCCTCACCTATCTTCTAAAACGGGAACGTAAATGTATCTTACACGAAGAAGTCACAATGAGGCCCACTTTAAGATATACGGGTAAAAAACCTCTTGATTGACTACATGGACTACACATATATGCTTTAGGGAAAACTATCTTTACATTTGTTTGTGATAATAGTGTTAAAACTAGTCCTGGAAAAGAGGGCACTGATGTGACCTGAAATCCAGCGCACTTACTTGTGAAGGCTGTATTTTCCTAAGAGAAAACTGTCCCGGTATAGAGGTTTTATCTTTCCGGACTCTTAGCACGAAAAATACAATCTGCTTGTTTAAAAACATAATTAACATATGACAGGATAATGGTCTGACGCTTTGACATAATGCGGTGTTTCTAGTTGGTGTTTCTCATATTTTATTTAAAATTATGTTTTATCTTCTTGCTCCTTTCCAAATTATAGAGAGAGAATCTAGCTTTAGTTTGAGATTAGCGACTAATCTTACGAATGCATTATGAAGTACATATCAAGAATAGATGTTATTTACTTCACACAAGCGGGACCTCTAACACAAAAGAGAAGGGATATTTCCCTGCAATCCTCACTCAAATCAAGTCAATACATGACCTTGAATTATATATACTTTCCCGACTTGGCGCGCTTTTTTCAAACATTTACTCTTTCCACGTGCAGGTTGTTTTTTTGAAAATCTTGAACACAGTGTAGTCGCTGTATGAATATGTCACTTGTAAAACTTCTATCTATTTAGTACATTTGTTCCCTATCTTTTCTTTTGCTTTTACTCAAATTCACCTTGATTAGGGATACAATTAGTTTTTATGAGAAAAGATGAGTCTACAACTACATACCTTCCTGGGACCGTAACTACTGAACACAGTATAAGAAAATGGTTCTTGGCTTTCCTGTATGTAGAGCCCTCTTGAAAATGGAAAGAAACCCACGATGGTTCTTTTCTTTATCAGGTCTTAAATGACATTTTCTAACCTTTCCAGAACCCTTTTCGGTAGATGTTGTTAGGCTGTACTTAGAACCTTTTTATAAGAGTGAACGAATCCTCCTGCTTCCAGAGATTTGGTCACACTGCTTTCATCACATAATATCCTACCACGGTACCACTTTTGATATCGTTGTGTTGTTTTTATGTTTCAGATTGGTAACGAAACTTCAAGAGAATTGAACAAGCTTACATCACTAGAAAATTTACAAAGTCTTGTATATAAAGGTTAGTGTTTGGTTTTTTATTTGTTTTCTTGTTATGTTACATGATTAAATACAATAGCGATAGGTAAAAACAAATTGTTAATGTATTGGCTTGAACTATAAGTAGCTAGTAGGCTGCACTCATCACCTGTCATTTCTGTGTATATGTGCAATCATAGATTAATTACAATACCGCTCTTTTCGAAGACACTGATCGTACAAGTGCCAGCGAAATGTACCCGAACTCTGCATAATGTGAAATTTCCATAGCATTACAATTAAAATTCAGGTCTTTATGTCTATTCTCTGATAATAAACGGTGCAGTGCAGAGTTACAGCGTACGTCCAGTGTAGGGCAATATAATCACCTATCGCTATGATCCTGATACATCACTACTTAGTCTGCACAAAAAGTAACTCAGCTGTTATAAATACGCCTATAGATTCAGAACTAATAATTGTTTTCACAATATTTCAACATAAAATGAAGGATGATTTATTTACGCGCATTTTGATGTCCCATTTGTCCAATTTTGTTCAATATTGACAGTACAGCAGTGTTTTAAGAGAAAATACCCCCAATTTGAAAGTTGCAGTTATTTGTATTGATTTGAAGCAAGCGCGAAGATAATGGCGAGCTTTACGTGTTTACAATGCTGGCATTATAACCATTGATCGCTGTAAACTGCAACTTTTAAATTCGGGTATTTTTCTGTAAAAGCACTACTGTGTTGTTAATATTGAACCACATTTGACGAATGGGGTATCAAATGCGTAAATAAATCATCCTTCTCTATGTTGAAATATTGTGAAAACAATTATTAGTTCTGAATCTATAGGCGTATTTATAACAGCTGAGTTACTTTTTGTACAGACTTTACTTGGGCTAATCACTTGCAGCTAATCAGAAAACCATGCCGCTATTTTCAATTTAGTCGAATTATGAAAGTTTTGAGTGTCTGAAGCTTTAAATTGCAATAACAATTGATTTTGTGATCATCATTATTGATCGGTCAGCATCTTCCAATAAAGTACCGGAAGTTTTAACACTCAATCACGACCAATTATTTACTCAAGCGCCAACAAAAGACAATTAAACCGTTTTTGAGCATTGCTTTCAAGTACCTTTAACATCAAGTTTGTGAATTGAAATTGCAGCACCATATAGGAGGAGAAAAAAACCTTTTTTTTAGATTATAAAGCGTTTGTTTAGTTAACGATGAACATGGCAAAGCTACGAGTCGTATCACCATCACAACAGGATGAATTTTGTAAATCACATACATAATATCGCTTGCAGCGTCTGCAGGCCTGATGCGTACACACAGAAATCAAGAAGTGTTAACATCTTTAGCTATCTCAAGTCCCGCTGAAACGTGAAATGTGAGCTTCGTTATAGAAACATCAAATATTTTGAGTAGCATTCGTATTTACAATTGTTAGATGGGAACAAATGTCATGATATATGGGATTTCATTACACTTTAAAACCCTGTGGTATAGAAGCAGCACCATGTGTAAACGTCCGCGGGTAAAAAAGCATTTTCGCGCCATCAAAATTGGCGCGTTTCCTATTTCCACAGCACACTATGTAAACAAAGAATCATTTGCCTTGCTTTTTTAGAGCGCGAATCTGATATGATTGGTCATACATCATTGACAGTGTGTCGAGTTTCTCGTTTTTCTCAATCTTGTTTTTTGTTTACTTCGGAAATGTGAGTTGATTTGACCGTGGATAATCATGATATCAGGATAGGGGTTAGCTTCAATCTATTTTGTTATCTCGGTGTTGCCCTGCTTTCGTTGATAAAGTAAACACATTGCTTAATGATGATGTGCATCTATAACACAAGATACGTATTCATTATTCCCAGATTAATCAGTCATTTCCTATAAAGTTAGCTCAGTTGGTAATGCTTAGACGTCAGTGCATTAGTGTGTCGCAATAAGGCAATAAGCCTTTATGATGTATGGCGTACACAATATGAGGGCAGTATTCAATCTGGGTAAAACCCGGCAAATTCAAAAGGCTTTACCCACTTCGTGCAGCGCCATCCTATTTTATCCGCTATACCTAAAAGGATAATGCTAATTCAGGCCTCGGTGCAGCCCCTCTTTCTTTTGAATAATTGAGCTAACTTGTAATTCTCTTGGGCATGAAACTAACTGTTTATTGTCTTGACTACCCGTGCGAGAACTCGGGAAGCTGATCCTATCTGCGATGATATCGGCAAGAGCTTAGAGCTTAACTACACCATCCCAAGAGGTACAGGTTGTGTGTTTAGGTTTGGATTATAGATTTTGGTTATGTTTTAGGTTTATGATTAATATTTAGGTTAGGATTAGATTATACTGATTCATATTCTAAACATTTACAGTGATGACTTAAAGTAGAGCTCTAAGAAATTCTGCAACTCGCAAAATCTAATTGAAGTATTATGCCGCGGTATTAACCTTTTTATTTAGGGTATTATGCAGTATGCTTCGACTTTATTTATAAATACGTATTTATAAATACACACATGACCACCTAGAGCACTAAGAAATTCTGCAACTAGCAAAATCTCATTGAAGTATGTCGCGGTATTAACATTTTTATTTAGGGTATTATACAGTATATGCTTCGACTATAATTATAAATACGTATTTATAAATACACACATGACCGCCTCCGTGGTGCCATAACAACTTGTAGGCAGTAGGTCTCGAAATGAACTTCTACATAGCGGGTGGTCTTTCTGTACATTTGATTACAAAGACGGTAAACAACGACAGAATGTGCAATGTCTATTTTGTTCAACTTTGTGATTATATTGCAATCGTTTCTGTCGATAAATATTTTTTTCCGTCGGCAAATACTTTCAAAATATTGTTTTTGGTAATATATTACAAATTCGGAATTCCCATGTGTAATAATTTTGCTATTCAATTAATACTTAAATGTGATGATATTATCTGAGGAGTTCCTATCCTTTTCAATGTCCTTTTCTTGGCGCCATGGGTCACGTGCGTATTTATAAATGCATATTTATAAATATAGTCTAAGGTAGCTGATTATGAAGCAATTTCTAAAACATTAACGAAAACAAAAATGTAAACTAAACTATTAGGCTTCCATTTCTATCAAATACTTGCTTCAGTTTCAATTTAAACCTCTCGTGTTTTTTTTTTTTTAAATACCTAAAAACAAGCCATTAATGCCGGTATACATGTGCCATTACCCATAACCTTACCCACATTAAGTGACATATGTTGCAACACACACGAGCTTAGCATTGGAAATGGTCTACATTTGATCCTAGACAAGCATATCCATTATTGGCGAATTAACCCAGAGTAAAAGTGCAAAAAGGTTCTTTAATCAACAGAGGTTTATTTGCGGCACCAATGTGTTTTTCACATGTCAGTGTGCTTTAAAAGAACATTTAAGAATGAGTAATTAGGACAGTGACTTGAACTCGCTGCGCTGTAAATGTACAATAATGCACCCGCAGTTTCAACACCTGACAAAATTCTGCATGCGTACACCTATCTGGATCTTAGTCTTTCTAACTTTTGTACTGAGTATGTTACTTAACTGCTGGAGTAATCAACATTCATATACTGCCCTCACAGGTAGAAATGCAGCAAGTGCAAATAAATAACGACACAGATACTTTTTCTAAAAGTTTAACCAGACTTTCAGCGCAACAAATTCAACTAACCTTGAATTTTTGATGTGTGATACACATCTCCATCTGGAGATGTTATGTCATACTTGCCCTTTTGTTGACCATTGGCGATAGTAACTCCAGTCTCTAAATCGGGATTTAGTTCTGGCGATTTTATTCTTGATTTGGATGGCTCCCTCACTAAACTGGGGTAATCTTTATTATCAGTGTCTAAAATCTTTGTGGATTCCCAGTCAATGTTTTGTCGAGATTCTGTCTTATGCTATGCAACAGCAGAGGGTTTGCGGCTAAAATTCGTCAATAGCCAACAAAGGGGCAAGTCCAACACAACATCATAATAGGACTTCTTCTAATGAAGATGTGTGTCACACCACAAATAGTTGATGTGTGTCACACCACAAAAAAAAGTTTAAATTTGTAATTTGAGTGCCGGTATCTTTGAATCACTCTGCTCCCAAAGCTAAAATAAACACCAAATCAGATCTGCTTTCATTAAATTTCATCTATGTTGGAAAATTAAATGACTTAAGTTTAAAACTGTTGATCCAAATAAAAAAATTATTTCTAAATCGTTGAATCACATTGGAAAATTTCTTAGACCAGGTCAAGATCTTAGACAGAAACTTGTGGTTGTTTGAACAAGGAATCAGGACAAATCAAAGTTAACCATCCATCTCTCAACGAAGATAGGACAGGTACGCACTTCCATAAACCTATGAGACTGTGATCTAGTCTAAGGTCAAAAGGTCATGACCTAATGACATCGACACACATCACTGTCTCACTCTCGCTGATGAAAGATGAAGAACCATCTAAAAATTCCAAAGTAGGAATAATGTCTTGTGTCCGTTTGGATCAAAACATTTAGACTTACGTAAATTACGAAAGGCTTTATCATTTAATAAGGCAAATACCCGAAGACTTGAATCAGGCCAATACGATGCACTATACCAATGAATAATCTTGCCAAACGAGCAGCTATACCTATGAACACTTTATTTGACCTCCTGATGTTTATATATATAAAGAACCACAGAATTGTGACTTTGTCCGGTAAAGCCATTATATGCGACCTGTCTCAATTCTGTGGGTAACTGATAGTGATATGAATGTAATATCTTGACTCGTTTTTTAAAATCCGACGGTTGAGTCATTGCTTTGTGACCAGTACAATTGATCGTTTCATCTTGCTTCCTCAATAAGATCTTATTTCATTAGCCAAGAAGCAATCGCTTATCGCTGTACATTGAACTACACATTCAGTTTTTTGAATCAATCTCATCAAGGTACACTCTACGGTATCTGCTGGATTCCCCTGGCCCCTACCAATGATAGCCAGCATTATTCTAATACCATAGACATTCGTCCTAAATCAAACAGAAGTCTGGCGAAAAGTCCACAAACGGAGCAAACTAATGAAACATGTTCATCAATTTTAACTTCGCATTTTATTCTCAGTTTAGACAAAGTGTTCAAGTATAATTGAAGACCGAATTGAAAAGACTAGTTTGCGTATGACGTCCTGTCCACTAGACCAAAAATTATGTATTGCGCAGGTCAGCAACCAATCACGCCGCGCCTTTGCCCTGACGTCAGACGCAAACTAGTCGTTTTAATTCGGTATTCAATTATAGTTTTATTAGTCGATACTGAAAACGTGCATTGTATTTGAAAATATCCTCTCCAATCCCAGACGCCAATTTTCTATGTTGAAATGCTTGAAAACCATTTTTTTGGTGCAGGGATTTTATATATAATATTTAACGCTCTATTTAAAAATAATGATTTTACATTCGGTAAAGAACTTCTAGAAACACGTGATACGCAAATTAATTTTTACAGCTGTCTTAACATTACACATCAGAAAACATTTTATCGATTTTTATGTTTATCAAAATAATCACGGACCGTCTTTGACGACATTTGCTCATATATTACCAGCACCCGTACGAAGAAGAAAATCTCCCCACAATGCTTTGTAATATTTCAGCAAGAATTACCGTCATCCATCTTTTTATAAAGAAAATTTATTAATTTATGATCCAATCATAGACCTAAGTAACAAAACTGCATGCCAGTCTTGCATTGTTTACGAATATTTAGAAAGTTATCCATGTTGGTGTACATCGTATCTTTACAACTTTATTATTATATTATCTACAACGTGTGGATTTCAAAATAAAATCATAATGCTGAAAAATGGGTCTTGACTTTATCAGCAAAGCATGACGGGAAGAGGTTCATTCAACACTTGGCCATTACCAGTGCAGGTCGCCCATCCATAACTGACCCATTTATATCCACTGGTATATTTTTAATATGTTTTATTGTATGCTATTTTGGGAGTCTAGAATTACGCCAGTGGCGTTTTTCTTTTCACGGTGCGAATGAACTTCAATCAATTTCTGTTGATATTGACGTTTGTTCAAAACAGCTGAGGAAATCAGAAAAGCAAACGGATTGATGTGTGGTTTCGCTATTACAAACGGGCGTATCTGCAACATTTCCTTTTAACCCTATGAGAAATACCTGCCGATTGGCCAAAATGAATATTGTGTCTAATTTTAAACCAATCAAGTAGGGTATTAATAAGATCATCTGCAAATGCAATTTTGACCATAGTTTAAAGCCTAGTTATAATTGGCAATTGAAATGAGCATTTCAAGTTATCAACCAATCAGAAATGATGTTAGATGACCAGTAGTGTCCAGGGGTTTAAAGTGAAAGCGCCGTATCTGCTAAGCAGAACAACGGAACGGATACTGCCTTCTCACTTGGGAGACATGTATTGAATCAGTCTGCGCAAAAGCATGTATCTTGGAATTAAACATCATAGCAGCTACTGCCTAGACTATCGCCCTCACTCGTCAACATTCTACAAGCATACACTCTAATTTCGCACTATTCATATTTTTTAATAGAATCCCTGCTCGTTTGTTTTGATGAGATATACTGTTCAATATGATTAGGTTTATTATCACTTTGAACTAACAATCTTATCAAAATGAAAGGTTTTCGTTTTATTTTAACAAGTAACTGTTCAAATTGACAAGATCTCCAACTATTTGACAAAATTATCAATTTCATTTTGACAAGATTCAGTTAAATGTCAAAAATATCCATTTTGCCATAAAATTTATACTATATCGCGAATTTCAAAAAATCTTAATTATTTGATACCAGAAGGACATTCTTCGTATTCAGAATGCAATTTGATGTGTCTGATGTGCTCTCATGTCCCACAAAAAATACCGTGCATACGTTGCTATCCGATCCTTTAACTTCAACGAAAACTATTAGTTGGTAAGTGCAAATCCGTAAGGGTTAAACAGCTTATTTAAAGTGCTACCTTTTTAGCCACACTGTGATTTTTACCTAAATGTTTGACTCAAATTACATGATTTGTATGTCTACATAAAATTTGTTCTGTTGTTTTCATGGCCAAAGCATTAGCAAAGATGGCTAGTAAAATAACAAAGAGAGTGGGCACTAGACAATTGTATTGATTATTCGGCAGAATTTAACGGACCTCGTTTAGTTGAGTGAACTACTTTACCACTAAAGGGAAATACTTACAGCCTTTCAAATTTGTATGTTAAATCAGTCTTAACTGAGAATATGAATATCCTCCATGTTCTTAATTGCATACACATGCTACGTCGACAAAGTAAAGCGAAACCATTCTGACGTCTACAGTAGAGTAATTTGGATTTATAATCCTACATTATTGACTCCAAACCCCGTATATAGCTTTCAATCTAGGTTTGCTATGGATAAAAACACAGACAAATATTTTACATAAACTAAAAAGGATGTCATTTTTTATTGTAGCAATATTCGAGATATCAATAACATTAACAAAGCTCAAGAAAGAACGCTGCTTTACATTACAAAATGTGATGTCCTAACGTACCTAAACACAAAATATGCATAAAACCCACAAAACTTCACAAAAAAAATTGTGTCAAATTCTGAGAAATCGTATTAACAGCATATTTTTACTGAATAATTCTGCAAAAAAGAAAGTGCAATTTCCTGTTATTTACTTTGTGGAATTGGGCCATGAGTAGATATTAGGTAAACAATTGTCAGAATACAGGATGTCACGGAGCATTGTTCGAAAAAATGAGCGAAAAAAGTACGCTGGAGGGCAGTGTTTTAATAAATATGAAAGGTTTTCTTTCATATATTCTGGACATAACTGGTATTTCAACCATGAATAATTCGTCGCGACTACTATTAAACTTATATTAACAGTGGACTAAATACCCCGTTGCATACAAAATATCCTGGGTATATTATTTGACATTATACCTGTAAGAGAAATCGAGATAAACTAAATTGAATGGCCTTCCTATCTGGCGCAAATTCATATTGTTTTAAGGGATGAGGTATGAGCGTTTGGACAGTATTTATTGTGGGACAATAGAGAACATCAGGCATATCGAATTGTATTCTGAATACGAAGAATGTCCTTCTGATATCAAATAATTTTGATATTTTGAAATTCGCAATGTAATACATATTTTATGGCAAATGATTAAAAATTGATATTTTTTATATTTAATAGTACTCGAAGTAAACTTTATAAATCTGATGATTTATACTTAAAGTGTATATAGGGATGAAAGTCCATATCTTCAATATGAAAGGTCAAAATTTTCAATTGATCGTCGGCTTTTCCTCCCAGCTACATACACTTTAAGAATATATCATTAGATTTACAAAATTTACTTCGAGGACTGTTATATTTCAAAATGTGAAAATATCAAATTTTAATAATTTGTCATAACATTTGTATTATATCGTGAATTTCAAAAAATGAAAATTATTTGATATCAGAAAGACATTCTTCGTATTCAGAATGCAATTCGATACGTCTGATGTGCTCTCATGTCCCACAAAAAATACTGTCGAAACGCTCAAAACGCTCATTCCAGATCCCTTAAATGACTGACTAAAGGACTATAATTTTCAAGCATTGATTTTCCGTGATGAAAATCTTTTGCCGAACTGTAGGCGAACATTTGCAGTAATATATATTTCTGTGTCCTGTTTTTGATTGTATGACTAATTTATTTAGCCACGGTAGATACTAAAATACTGAGGCACTGATTTCCAAGGAGGGCCTGCAATTACAATGTACAAAATACTTTAAGCCTACAATTAATACAATTCTTTAACTAATTACATGCTTTAGTAAACATTATAGTAACATTGGAACATTTGAAATGGAATTAACCAATAAATTAATTGAAAGAAGAATCTCAAAGTTGAATTGGGTGAGACTCGTGGACTCACAATTGCATCCAATATCAACAGGAAGACTCTTCCAATTTTTGTGCGCACGAAGTTGAAAGATTCTTTTCCTGCAAGATGGCTCTATGTGAAGTGCACAGTTGGTTTGACTCCTTCACCTATCTTTACAATGTCGAATTAATGTTATGCATAAAAGACTGAGCTAGAAACATTTGTGACGTGTCATATCAAAAGGAGACACTTTTGAGCAGGTTATCAATTTTGAGGTTTTTACATATCTTAAATATAGAGATATTTTGCTCCAAAATGCCGTTTTTCCCAATGTAATCGGACATTCCTAATCGAAGATATTGAGTTTGTAAGTTCTGGTATTATAAAATTGAAAATTGAGATATCGGCCTTTAAAAATATTATTGACAATGTTGAGAGTAGGAATTACCTTGAAAAATGTCTCAAAAGATACAAGATGCCAGTTATATTCGGGTCTGAAACTATGAGACAATATTTTTAACATTAATAACATCACAAATTCGCAACAAACCCAAATTGTGAAAAAATCACCCAGAGCAGATTTTTGGCTATTTCTCCATTTACGATCCTGCCCAAAAGTGTCTCCTTTTGACATGACACGTCACATTTCAAAGACTTTTATCATTTTTATTGTTATCATTTTCATAATAACCATCGTCATTATCATCATTGTTTTCCTTCGTGGTGTTCGCACTGTCTAATTTAAACAAACAGAATGACTCAACGGAAAAATTCAAGTTTTTTTTGTTGCCTAACATTTTTTGTGTTGCAAAACATTTTCTTGAAATCAACTACACACAAAGGTTACAAAACAGCATCAACTGACACCAAATCGAGCGCAGCACAACAATGCGATTGTAGTGGAAAACCTTGGTTAAAGATAAAGTAACTAATACGTCTATTAAAGAACTCAATTCAAAACAGATCACGAAGGATTTAGTGTCCAAATAAACATTGCAAAAGATGCAATGAGAACGAACCAATATTTTAACTACACGTACAAGTCCCTCGTTTTGGGACCATTACAATATCTGTAATAAAACCAGGGACTTCCACAGGAAGCTGACTTTGCTTGCCTAGTAATTCCACTTAATGTCATTCAGACTTATGACATTAATTTCTTATTTCATATCGATTTTTCTAGAGTGACTCTAGTAGAGTATTTTCCTAACAATCCTATACCTATAAACATACTGAAAAGGTTGTCGACCTCAGTGTAGACTATCAAAATTCAAGGATGTTAATTGTAAAATGAATTTATAAAGCAAGCTACATGGATAATCAGTCATTCTGTTACTTTTACAAAATAGCATGGTTTCCGAATTCGACGATCTAGCTTGCGTGTGAAACAAAAGCTTACACCACTCTAATGTTAGATGTCATATTTTTAGCACAATTTATTGCATAAGAGCATGGTTGCTTAACGGCGTTCGACGGTCACGCAATTGTAGGTTCGAATCCCGTCAGAGCCAACGTCTTGTGTTCTTTGAAATCACACTTTATGTCGCATTTCTCATTTCCAATTTCTTATACCTCGACTCAAGGGCTAAGAGCAATTTTTTATATTGATTGTTGGGAGTGGCTTCTTTGCTTTGTTGCTATTTTCTACCTTTGAACTATATCGGGCTACGCTTTTTATAGGCTATATCTAGCCTGGCTTGTGCATTTTGCTTAGGTCTGGACCATGGATTTCCATGGACTCAATATTCTTGTATGTTTCCTTACGGACCAGCCTAGTTAAACAGACAAATAAATGTTATAAAGACGCTGTGTAAATACTTACATTCTTATTAATAAAAGAAAGAAAGTGCAGTGATTTATAGTGCGCTACGCACAGGCACAACGCCTAGACGTTGATCCACAAGCCTCAGCACACTTTACAGGTCGCTAACCACTACGGCCCCACATCATTCCATAAACCATTAAACAACAATTCAGGGACTTTGCTGCTTCAAGAGCGCACTGCACACCCTAGACATTCCACAAATAACCATCGCAACTAGGATCAGCTCCCCGAGTTTTGTACGGGTTACAACGAGACAAATTAGCAATAAGTTCCTTGTCCAGGGGAATTTCAAGCTAACTCAATTTTTTACCACGAGAGCGTATTAAACACCGCCAGGGTTCGAACCCGCAACCTCTCGCACCGTAGTCGAACGCCTTATCGATTGAGCTAACTTGACTGCTCAAGTTATTAGAATGTATGCTTCTTGCATGCCCACGTTTCACTTTGTAAATCACTAATTGTTCCTTTAACTTATCCCAAGAATCAAGAATGAGAGCAAGTACTCTCTAATGACTCTTGTTTTGTATCATTTTCTTAACCGACAGGTTCTTCTGTGAATGTTAGCAACCTAAACGTGAAAAGACTACTCCCAGAGACTACTGATTACGTCACATATGAGGGGTCCCTAACAACGCCAGGGTGTCATGAAACAGTCAGTTGGATACTAATGAATAAACCATTGTATATAACATCATATCAGGTAAACTTAGTTCGGAATACTGGGTCATAATGTATTCAGTATGGTATATGAAATAGGTTGATGTTAGAGTTTATGCATGCCACGTTTTGTTTTATAGAGCACTACGTGATAATGTAGAATTAAGAATGATACATCATTGACATGAAAATCATAGCGTGTTATTACACTGTGCCTTGTTTTTCACTCATTGAAGCTCATGACCTCAATTACGATCAATTATAACATTTAAAAGATTAAAATGTAATTATATCTCTAGATTTGGCAAAGTTGTATATTTGCCTCTATAAACCTCAAAATCAATATCTTCAAATATCAACTCTCATAAAATCTTCGAAATGAAACATTAATAATTGACTTTGTGATATTTGTTTCTTTTCCTTATAGCTTGATAGTCTCCGAGAATTGCTAAGAACCGAAAGGGCATACGGCCTGCAAGGGTGATAGGGAAAAACTACAGACCAACTCAGGAACTGAGATATAGGACAATAAGAACTAACATTGAACGAAAAGAGACCAGTATTACCGACTCGACTAAAAAGTGCCCTCAATACAAACGTCAATACAAGTACAAAGGTATGACGATGAACATGTCTGTTTAGAATTCAACACTACCCAATGAACAATATGGACTTACTTACATGGGGATCACGAATTCTCATCTCCGTGCACGAGTTTCAATGTGATGCATAAAACCCGATGTTAAAACGTAGACATAAAAATGTCGCCGCCGGAAGTACCCTATTATTATGCATTGTGGGATACTGGGAAATGTCTATTGAAACCTATCATCTCTAAATCAAAGCAGCAGCCTGAATCATGGCCAATAATCCAATACAGAAATAAAAAGAATAGTTTGCGTCTGACGTCAGCGCAGAGGCGCAGTGCGATATTTCCGTCTGGTTGACAGGACGTAGTACGCAAAGTAGTTCTCAGAAATAATTCGGTCTCAGATTATAGTCCCCTAAATTCTATCACGTAACAGAATACAAAAATAATCACATATTTTAGAAGTCTAGGTCTGGTTTAATATTATTTCCCAATTAAGAGCCATATGGCCATGATAACTACATTCAAGTAAGTGCATATCCGTAAGTTGAAAATCCAGATTCAACTTTTCAGTAATTCTCAGAATCCTTTCGCTGAATTGCGCAGTACCGGTGTGCGCATCGATCATGACGTATTATCGGTTACATTTGCATAGGCTTTCGGGAATTAACGTCATGGTCTATGTGGTATATCCATTGAAACCACTCGTGGAATAGCCAGCATGAGACAATCTTATTGCGTGTATTATTCCCAATGGTAAAATAATCCACAGAAAGCTAAAATCTTCTAATATCTTAATAGTCAACTAAATTCTACGAATTCAATTCTGAAAATCTTACATACTCTTTGATACGCATCTTGTTATCTTGTTTGTTATCTAAACACAACAAGTAAGTCTTTATTGTTATTATATATATCAATCAATCAATCAATCAATCAATCAATCAATCATTCAAAAATAAATATAAAGAACAAAATATTTAACTACTCGTATTTATCTTAATTATGTACACACAAAAACGTTTCTGTCATTTATTTATTCCACCTGTTACCCAATATGTCACGGCATCTTGCGCTATATAAAGCCGTAGTAGTACCCTATGATAAAAATATTGACTGCTCATTATTAGGAAACCGATACAAGCTTGGTTAACAGAAGACGCTGGGCGGGCATACTATTTTCAGTATCCAGTTGACCAAGGGGCAATAGTTTGCACCATTTCCCGAATAATGAGCAGTCAATATGACATATATCGTCCCGTTATTCATTGGATCTTTTTATTCTTTTATCCCACAGTGAACCGACTTCCGAGACGATTATAACCTACGGTGCTGCTGTATAAAGAACTTTGTATATAGACAACTGCGCGAGCTTTTCTTGCGGTATATAAGATAAAGACAATTTAGTGTGAATAAAAAGACAATGACATTAGAAGCACCTGTATGAACAATGTGAACTTTTGTATAATCTAACATGTATGGCTACCCAGTACCTATGGAATTGTATTTTCGAATCAATGGGTGGAATTAGATCGCTTGGCCTAACTTGCAGGTGATAACAGTTGTAGCCGATGCTAACAGTTGTAACCGGCATCTTTACAAGACAAGTTGAATTCTCCACAATTATTTCGGAGATACATCCAGTCCAATATCGGATTGAGAGAGCTCGATGTTTTACATTATACAAGCTCCATTGACTGAGGTCGTATTACATGAAATAATGTTGAAAAGAGTGTCATAAGTGCATCATTTAACTCTTTTTATTTGCATTCCATTTCTAACCTGTTAATGTTTGAGATAAAATATTATCTGAAATGTTTCAAGAAGGTGATTTGTCAACATAAATGTATCAAGAAGGTCATTGGTCAGCAAAGTCTGTGTCCACCGCGTCTTGGAGAAAACACAACAAAATGGACGAATACGTCATCCCACAGAGAATGGAGGGAAAGTAATCATATTTTAGCTGTACTCCTAAGTACTGAAATATCAATAGAACGGGGTCTGCTCCTACAAAACCTCAAGTGAACAATGATTTTGATAATTTGTTTTCATTTCGCGGATCTCCCTTTCCTTGTAAGACATTTACGTGGATGGACATCAGCTATAGATATCTGAACATGTTGAATCGGCATTTACAACCTGAAGTGGAGCAGCTGTTTTCTAGTCTCTTATCAACTTGTAAGAGTGTCCGAAAGTAATCCATTGTCACAACCAAAATGTGTACACGTAAAGGTGTTATATGAGGTTATGAGCATACTTCCAGCTAGCACAGGCCTATAATATAAGATTTGCACAATCAGTGCCTACGGATATTGGTCATAACTGTGCTAGCATTTTCCATCTATGTGACTCTTATGAATAAAACCGGACAGCTCCTGTACAATTGTACAAGAAACATTTAACATATACTTAATTAAAACAATGATAGTTCATAAATTTAGTAAAATAGTAGCACTCAGAATTGATACCTGTCATCAATTCATTATAATCAATAATCATTGGAATAATGATAAACGCGATTTTTTCTTCATATGGCCATTCAGAGAGGGAATATCATATTAGCTTATAAAACCAACAGTAGTAACTTCTGCCCTGGATTTATACAAAGACAGAACATCTACAATGCATGGGTTCGAAGAAAGAGACATCCTACATGGATATCTGTGGACATGAATACCTGCAATACCATCGTAGCACCTACTGATGTACCTGCCGTATTAATGATACATGATATTTTGATCTTCATCTTTATCCGGCATTTATTATACTAGATGCTTGTGGTTCTCGTATGAAAATCTCATAAGGATGCCAATCAACAATCATCATCATTCGGTTGCTATACAGATGAGCACATATTCTATGCTACTGATCTGTGCGAGCCAAAATGGTCTAATGCCCATTGACAGTCTCCATTTATCAATCATGGGTTGGAGTATGATTTTAGGTACCCACCTGGGTACCGATCGCATTCAAGTGTCATTCCGTGAATGTACAAACATATCGTGATTAAAGAACTGTGTATTGACAGATGAGTATGTTTGAGACCCTATTGCCACAAACAATGTGATGTTCATTGACGTCCAGTCTCTCCATTATTTTTAATTCTACCATAAATTGGGACATAAATAGATTCCTTAATCGCCTTCACAGCTGGTTTCTTATTGTTCCTGTTCGCGATTGATCCACATGCATTCTGGGCTCAAGCCTACTTATTCCTGGATCATAATGTTGACATAAAGACTATTTATAAACCCCAGAGATCATGTGAATATCTGACCGCAAGTTAACAAATTATACAACTGCGTGACACTCTGGTGACGAGATGTAATATCGCATTGGTTGCTTTAAGATGTGTAACCTGTTAGCATTGGTTGCG
This sequence comes from Amphiura filiformis, assembly GCF_039555335.1. Classification (NCBI taxonomy): domain Eukaryota; kingdom Metazoa; phylum Echinodermata; class Ophiuroidea; order Amphilepidida; family Amphiuridae; genus Amphiura; species Amphiura filiformis. Next base: position 48,157,862 of record NC_092636.1, on the reverse strand, counting down.
TTATCATGAATAACCTATGCCTATTGGTTGCTTTGTCATGAGTAACCTATGCGCATTGGTTGCTGTATCATGAGTAACCTATTTCCATTGGTTGTTTGTCATGAGTAACCTATGAACGTTGGTTGCTTTATCAAGTGTAACCTATGCGTATTGGTTGCTTTATCACGAGTAACGTATGCGCATTGGTTGCTTTACCATGAGTAACCTATGCGCATTGGTTGCTTTGTCATGAGTAACCTATGCGCATTGGTTGCTTTACAAGAGTAACCTATGTCCATTGGTTGTTTTATCATGAGTAACCTATGCGCATTGGTTGCTTTATCACGAGTAACCTATGCGCATAATTGGTTGCTTTATCATGAGTAACCTATGCCAATCGGTTGCTTTATCACGAGTAACCTATGCGCATCGGTTGCTTTACCATGAGTAACATTATGTCCATTGATTACTTTATCATGAGTAACATATGCTCTTTGGTTGCTTTATCATGAGTAACTTGTGTCAATCGGTTGCTTTATCATAAGTAACATATGCCCATTGGTTAATTTATCATGAGTACCCTGTGTCCATTGGTTGCTTTATCATAAGTAACCTTTGTCCATTGGTTGCTTTAGCATTTGTGATTTTGATATAAGAAACTATTGGAGTGTAGTATTTTGTATATCCTCCTACATTACCACAGATAATTTTGTATACATATTAATAGCAAGTTTCAGATGTCAAACATAATTATACGGACAATGACCATTTTTGTCTATAACCTACAGGTATTGTTGTATATAACTGTGATAACCTAAGAAAATGTATACCAATTTTATACACAAAATATATAATATAAAAAAATACCGTTGTAGAGATCCACATAAATATTACTTTGTGGCACTTTTGTCTAATTTCACGAGTGCTGGCCCAACACTGATGTTGCTGAAGTATTGCACACTAATCAGATATTTGAGCCAATCATCGGGGTCGTTTATTGTTGATTTGGAAAAAACAACCCACTTCTTTCACGGATTTTGTTTGTCCTTGGTTTATCTGCAAAAGGTATCATATACGCAGTCAGATTCCTACTCCGTGGAGTATCCAATGGGCCACAAGTGTTATGAAGTATGACGCTATTCCTCCTTCCAGTACTTATGGGTACATGTACAGTATAGCCTTCACTACATGGTGCTCAGTCTGCAAGCGCCAAAATTGACTACAAAGCAAGCGTCATGCTGCAGGCTTGGTGAAAATGATCATCTGATAAGGCGTGTCGTATAATGTAGGAGAAATAGAGCACATGAAGTAGGGCATACCGCCGTCGTAATACGGGAGGCATCACAAAGGGAATCTGGTCGTGAAATTATATAAGTTACTGTTACAGTAACTGACTTTACATACCATAGGTCTATGCATCGAATGATAAGCAGCATGCTTGTAGCTTGTATTTTAATTCCGTGCTGAGAAGACTTCATTTTTTTAAAGTAGTGTTTTTGGATCCCGATTTATTTTGACATGTTTTATTGATATGGCTGTGCGAAGTAAGACTTATTTGAAACATTCAAGATACCTGACCTTTTCCTGCCTCCAAGACATCACGTATATAGTCCAAAAAGGGGGGTACACTAAGCCTGATGATTGAGGGACCACGTTCCACCGGGCGTTTTTCGGCATTATTTTGCTAATCGGGTTTTCAAACTTTTCGATGAGGATAATGCCACTGTCGGAAGTCAATAAAACATTTCCCATGCACTATTATAATTGCGATTGTATATACATTATAATTATATAGAAAGGCACGAAGCAAGTTCCGATTAACATAAATCTATACAAAGTGTTGGATTTATAAGATGAAACGAGGCCAAAAGATTATTATTGGTGCATATCTTGTTAAGATGAAACGAGGCCAAAAGATTATTATTGGTGCATATCATACAAATTGTTTCAAAAGGTTGATTCAGGCTGCATCTCCAATTCATGCAGGATAGGTATTGACTCTAAAGCTTAAATGGATTCGTATTCCTCTTAGAACCCGGCCACACTTGCGCAAGTGGTCAAATAAATTTCCCATAATTTAGTCTGACAAGTTAAAACATTGGCCTGAAACACACATTGTCTTGGCATTTCTCGGTCAGTCAGTGTAAGCAGTAATGTCTTGCCTTAAGGCTATACTCTAGCCAGTCTGAAGAGAGAAGAACATCATGCATATTTGGCAATTCAAAGAGTGATCATATATGGAGGCCGCTGGTTTAGAACAAGATTCATGGAGCTCGGAGTGAACAAATAAGAGCATCCATTAATCGAGGGCGTATTTTGTATCAGTTACTACTGTCCTCAGATGGGTTCTATCGCTACGTGGTCTTTTATCAATTCGCTCGGGGTTTAAATTGTCTATTGGGTTGAACATTTGAATACAAAGAAATACACAGGTATATATCCTTGTATTAGGGGTTGGAGTTTCATTTGAGAGGGTCGGAGGCGCTTGTTGCTTATTTGTCAGGGTCGTACCTATAAGACCACATTGGACTCTATCGGCCGGTCCATGACAAATGCTTACAATATTGGGGTTATTGGTTGCACATGTTTCAAGGTCAAAACAGCAGAATTGATGGGGCTAAGCCAAACTTTTCTGCTGCATGTTTTTATTTGAGCAATGTGTTTTAAGTTAAAGAACTTTTCTATTCCAAGATTTACATTTTATTTGAACAGTCGTACTTATGTTTGCATACCCTATTGTATACTTACGCCTTACTTTGTAATTATTAGTATGATAGTATGTAGTACACATGATAGTATGTAGTACACATGATACAGAGCTATTGTATATAAAAATGACTAATGTCTACTCAGTTAAGACTGGGCATTGTACAGTGTGTATTTCATATAATTATATAGTCAGTGTTTTATATAAAAGAAGAATAACAAAATATAAAAACCAATATATATAACTATTTTGTAATGTAGAGTATAGAGTATATATATAATTATTTGTCATTTTCATAGGTAAAACTGTATTTGTATGAGTAGGGTATTTTGTGAAGAATGCAAGTGAACTATCTGTAGAGTGCTTTTAGGTGAGACATAATATATAGTCTAACTAAAGAGATGGGAAGCACCTATTCATTATCTTTGAGTGCATCGAACCAGCTCTTCTAATCCACCGGTTATATCTACTGCGCTAAAGCATTGTCCAATATAGTGCATAGCCTCGACGTTTGGGCTTTGCGGGCTATTTGAAAATGAGTATTTTTCACATGTGTACGCCATTTTTTAATTACTTAAACAGAATTTGGTATTGGATGGTGAAATGAAGTTAGACCACGAAAGACTTATCAAATAAACCAATTTTGTTTGCTGCTTTTTTATTATTTGGACAAATTTGTGCAAATTTAAATCGACTAATGGCATTCTTGGTTGTGTATGAAATATAATAGAGAGATTGCGATTTTCAAACGTACGAATCGAACGCCCGTGCAATCCATTCAAAATCCCGTCACAGGAGAGTGATTTTGAATAGATTGCACGGGCGTTTGATACGTACGTTCGGAAATCGCAATCTCTCTACTATGATGATAAAAACGTATGATTCGTGTTATGATTTCATACGACTTCAAATGATAATTTCTGGTTGAAATACGGGTGTCGAGTTGTGTCTTATATGTCTTTTGAAAATTAAGGTATTTTCATCATGATCTTATTTTGCTTACTTTGCAAATTATGGATTTATTCTGGCTAAGCCACAGCACAAAATTGGGCAAAGTGTCTGTTTATAAGTGCTGTGGGGTATTTCTAGTGCTGTGGGGTATTTCACTTGAAATTGATATACGCGCCCCTATGGATAACACGACCTTAAAGCCATAATGTGTGATTTGCTTCACAGCGACGCCCTCAATTTTACTCGGATTTCTACTTTTTGCATAATTATAATGCCCAGTGGTATACTAAAATACCACGTAAAACACTAAGCCTGAAGTGCTTTAATAACAGTAAAATTTACCTTTTTTGTATTAAAACCGGGTCGATCGAGTACTTACTAACATGTACCGTGGATGTCAGCTTGTATGTACACACGTCGAGTGCGATGCTCCGTGCAGTTACATATAATACGATCGGCGAGCGTAGTACACACATTGTAGGCGTTGGAATGAATCGCAATTTTCTTCCTTATACCTCATTTGTTTGGCTCGAAATTAAAAGGGGATAATGTGATCAGTGAAAACAAACATTTAAATACGAATCTATTCTTTATACAAATCGCACATTATCGCTTTAATCTTCCTCACAGAGCCAGCCATTCAGGTAACTCAATTTGCAATACATATGTGTGACGCTCAAGTCTTAAATAGGGGTGTGTGTGATTGAAATGGAATAGTCCAATACGCTCGCTGTACTACCATGGACAAAATCAATAATTTACCGCCAGACTTAGCTAGACATGGGGGAGATGCTAACAAAATGGGTTTGCTTCCAATCTCTTAAGGGAATAGGTATAATTGACCTGCTCCCACAAATGAGCGTAAAGTCGCCACTTGGGAGTTTCTAGACCTTCCAATTGTTGAGTTGCTGTTCTTTGTTTGAAGACACCTGTATAGTCAGTGGTATGTGCTTTGTGAATAAGAACATAATATGTTGTACTCTTTATTCAATTCTGCCCCATTAACAAAGGACATACCACTACAAATACAGGTGTCTTCAAGAAAAACATCAAATCAACAGTTGAAGTGTCTCGAAACTCCCAACTTGTGACTTTAAGCTTGTTGTAGCAGGTCACATTTATGTCTCGGCCTTTGGTCTCAGATTCACGTGTAGGAACGCACGAACATCAATCCCAATTATGGACTCATGGTGTCACGTACTTGCAACACATGGTTCTGTGTCACATTGGAGAATAACAGAATAGCGCTCAAAATGGCCCTGACCTGGAAGTTCGAGCACGTTTGTATAATATTTTGCGTTCATATATTAAAGGCAAAAATCGAACACGCAATTTCAGATATTTTAATATCTGAAATAAAACAAAGAAGATAAACTAGTAGTAAGGAACCATTCACGTCGTTAGCGATTATTGATAGAAATCTGACCAATGAGCAGGGTTGTGTATTGTTGCTTTGGAATAAACAATCCACTTCATTGGATAAACAGTCACTCAATGCTTGCGATTAGAGTGAAGTGGAATGTAAATGATTATACACATCCATATCCATATCTTTCCAACAGTCTTTAGTGTTCTCTATTGTTTTTAGAATGCCTGTTTTCAGTTGGAGAATAAAAAGAAGTTATGTTTAACTTGTTTAAGTGCGCAAGAGACTATTGGTTTCTGTATAATGCATAAAGAGGTCACATTTATCTGTAAGAATTAAGATATGATCTAGCGAGTAAGTAGATTCCAATTCCAAGACAAACCTGACACCAATTGGCAATTTAATGGGAAGACAAACAAATTGGAGAGAATGAGTTGTAGTGATCGATATCAATGTTGAGTGGGTTCTACATCAGTACATGTATTATAAAACTGAATTTAGCATCTATACCCATGTTGGAAATGTAAAAGCACTTAAAAACAGACATAGAGGCAGAATAAAATCTCTTTCCCTCGTCCGATTTTTATACTGGCATGTACATGAATAATAAGGATGATAAGAACAACTTACGTCATATACGTGACAACGAATTTGAAGATAGGGGTTTGCAAAAACGTCTAATTGATCCCTCAAATAGAGTTCAGATGATGGACCTACCTTTACAAAGGCATCCCATTCATGGTGAAAAGGGGATGAAATTTAACAGTATTTTTGAAAGGGTTTTTTTCGAAACATGTCAGTTATCAATGTACATGTATAGATTAACATATTTACCGTTTGTAATTGCGGGGCAGGATTGGGCAAAACGCAGTGTTTGATGACGGGGCGAAAAATGGAATTTCTCCATAGACTCCGGTATAAATTGTCGTACATTTTGGTGGATCAAGAGGGGCTCGGTGCTGACTAAAATGATTAAGGACCTCAGTAGTGCCCCTTCGGGTGCCCCTCCTAGTTTGGCCCCTGTTTCTTACTAAAATACTCTTGCATACAAGTATTTTGTCGTGGTCCACCTAGAGCTGACCATACTGAATTACTTGATGTGCATTACATTTTACCTTGCTAACATTACAGTAAAAGAACTTGTCGAAACATGTTTACTTCTAACCAAGTATTACCTACTGTTTTATATTATCTTGTTCATTTAATTAATCAAATCCAAAGTCATTTGATATGTTGGAGATCACTGGCATCATTATTTATTACATGTCTGTTACCCGGAGGTAACTGGTAAACCAAAGTAGTAGATATATGTCATTGATATTATGGTCAACTTTTGCTTCTTTAGTTACTAACTATTATGCTTCTGGTTCTTGTGGATATTAACGGAAATAATATTAAAAGAAACTAAATTGAAATCATAAAATGTATCATGCAAGCAGAATCTTGAAAGATGTTTAGGTGACGTTTATTTAAACTTGCTTTCCTTCTCTTAAGGCGGCGTCTAACCTTTAAACTTGCTTTCCTTCTCTTAAGGCGGCGTCTAACCTTTACAGCCAATTTGACAGATCCTTGAACACATGTTTTAAAAGAAAAGTTGAGCTTTGAAAATGGCTATGTACATCTTGTAGAGAATCGGCGTAGTTCAAGGGCACTTTTACAAATTGGCTATTTGCAAAGACTTTTCAAATGACCACCTCAGAAAGAACCTCTATAAGAATTCAAATATTGCACTCGCACTTCTGTGGGTCTTTTGGGACCCGGCATTAACATGATTAAGGGGGTACTACACCCTGCCCAATTTTGTCAGTAATGTAATTTATTTAAGATATGTATATTATAGGGGCAAGGACTACAACTACTGCACTGGAAATTTTATTTCAGCACAGACAATAGTTGTGGAGTTACAGTCAAAAAATGAGGGAAACCAATATTTGATCAATAAATCAATAATTACTTGCCTGGATTTGCTGAATTTCAGTGCAGTAGTTGTAGTCCTTGCCCCTATAATATACATATCTTACTTGTTACCAATGCGCTATAATTTTTGACAAAAATACAAAAATACGCACAAAATTGGCCGGGGTGTAGTACCCCCTTAAGGCAACAAATGGTGAGATTATGTATGGTTTTCAAGAAGGGCCCGCCTTACACCCCACTGGAATTTAATGACATCTATTTTTGAATTGCTTAGTGTGTTTATTACCAGATTGGTCAAAGGTCAATAACTCAAATTGCCTCTGCCATCATGAAAACATAAAGTACACTGATGGGTCTCAATTTGGGCGCTAGCTATCCTGCAGGTATAGAGATTTTGGCACATATACCATGCATACCCCGTACAAATTGCTTAGAACCCATTCCTATTGCACAGGGATAACAAGCCAGAGCCGGGCAGGAGCGTAACAAGTGGTAGGCAATGGATGCCAAGATACTCAAAACATGCCTAAGATTTTATGCCTAACCTTGGATGTCCAAGATACAGACATGGACATCCAAGATTCAATCTGAAAGGTTAACCTTTAATTGTAGTGAATTACCAGAACTATCTGATTTGATTGGTCACAACTATAAATGTGTATAATATGCATAAGGGATGTGGTTTACTTTTATACCATTATGTGAGTCACATTTACACCATTATGTGAGTATATTATGTGTTGCATGATCAGAGCAGTGTCAAGGAGATGAAATTACTGCATACTTCAACACGCATAGAGTATAGCAAGAAATATATCCTATTCGTGACAGAATTTGAATAATTTGTTGTACCGTCATAGACACATATTGGTGATGAGGTTTAAGTGTGCTTAAGTGTTTATAATTATTACCATGCATTTTACGTTTCTATAGTGGATAAGTAATCTTGAACGCCACTTTTTCTATGCAAGTTTTTGTGGTGAGATGTGAAGTGGAAAGTATGGGAACAATGTTGTAATATTTTTTTCTTTTTGTAAGGACGATTATTTTTAAGTTCTGGTTGTAAATAATTAGTAGATATATTATGTACTGTTAAAATAAACAAGCATCGTATTTACAACAAATGTTTACAGTCACTATACGCAGACGAAATTACTTCCAGCTTTGCTGACATCAAACACCCGTTAAGCTGTTTTCACTGCTCATATTCTTCGGTTATTGTTGACTCGCGCACCACTTAGTTGTTCTCGCGCTAAAAGTGACAGTGACCATTTGTTAGTTGATCAACCAATGATTTATCCCATTCCATCTGATTTATCATCGAACCATAACTTCATTTTATTGGACTACTAAATAATTTGTAGCTCCATAAAAGCTGTTCTAGTGGACTACACTTTGTTCACTTAAAGTATGTTGACCCTACAGCCTAGTGAAGAATCGGTGGTTCTGAAAAGAGCCGGTCAAGTAGACTTTCCTTTATTCAACTTTGTCACACAATAAAATTGATTCAAACTGTTTGAATATCGTTCAAGTAACCACCCTATATCGATAGGTACAGGTAAATACTAGATTGATTGATTGATTTATAACCATTTATCTATTGATTACATACGACATGTGACACATCACATCGAAACACTGCTGTTGCGGGCGGGCTCTTATTTAGAGAAAATAAAGTAAATATTTATGAAAAATTAGAAAACAATAATCAACAATGTTTACTGTCATATAAATTCAATATTCTACATCCACAATAATGTGTGAGGTGTCATTTTAAAGCCACCATACACTTCTATAAATCTAATTTTCATTTTTGAAAAAATAAACTAGCCGTGTTTTAACCAGATGAGTCAACATTGGAATAACAAATTATTGCATCCATTTAAGAATAGCAGAGTTTGTTTTATTTATTTTTATTTTGTTGTTCAGCTGATTTGTATTCATTGGGCTATTGCGGTTCAAATCCACACATCCCCCGTTGAGGACATGGCCTTAATCTCCCACACAGGAAGTGTGGATTTTAAATGGAGTCACCCATTCAGGTAACCCCACTTGAAATTCACACCCCCTATGTTGAAGATTAAGGCGGTGTCTTCCATAGGGGTTGTATGGATTTCAACTGGAATAGCCCATTTTTGAACCACACGTGATAGCATGTGGCTTCAAGAATGGATACGTATCAGCTGGGTTAATCTATGTCACTGCAAGAATAACGGATCATTTTTTTATCTGGCAAGTACCCTCAGTTATTGAATTGATGTTCGATCCACAGAAATGTGGTGGTCATAGATTCCTTCTTCCGAAGCGAGGGGCAATGGAAATTGAGTACAGGTTTCTTTAGAGAAGGATAATCATACAATGCGTTTTTGATTCTCTGCATTTCTTGGTTATTATAGTTTGTTGTGGGGAAACGACCCCCTACTTTAAACACCCGTGACGCCACCACTACACATTTGTTTTTAACTCTTAATTCAGAAGCGTTATGATAATATGAAAACAATTTTGCAAGGTTCCTGGCAACTTGGTACTGGCATTTGTTTAAAGTATTCGTTCGTTCATTATCCACAGTGACGTTAGATTTTCAAAATAATGTACCTGAAAATAAACAAATGAGTAAAACTTGTATCAGCTAGAGGAAATACATAGCTGTTTTAATGACGTGTAAAAACAAATGCTATCAATATTAAATAACGTTATTTTACACCGAAAACCAGTGGGTTGCGAGACAGATTAATAATGATAATGGTACGTCAAAACATAATATGGTTGAAAGTTCATTTTAGACAAAAAAGTATAGGGTATTTAAATGTCAGGCATTCCAAACAACAGGGCAAATTAAGCATTCCAAATTACCTACCCCAATTTTATCCTATACCTATGCCAACATTACTGATACTAATTTTGATTTGATAAAAACAAATCTTAAATTTGCGTTTCCTATTCCGATCAAAGTGGGAAAACAAGTGTGAATATTTTTAGCACAATCCTGGTTAACTTTAGGTAACCCAAGTAAAACTGGTTTTATATAACTTTTGTAACATATTATAAAGCATCATCATTTTTGATGCCCTGTATAAGACGCACCTCATTATGTAGATTCGTTGAAAGTTGACACGGGCATATTCAGGCACGTTTTGAACTGTGCCCTATAAATTAATATACTTTGTCAACCTCATCGTAGTAAAATGTTCTAGTTTCATATGGCGAATAAAAAGAAGAGTTAAAAGTATGTTAAGACATATAAAAGCTTACCTTAAAAACCCAACGAGGTTAATTAACCCAAACCCTTCTTTATACAAAGTCATTTTATAGTGTGAGTGGTATGCGAACTTGCTGATTTTGTTCAAAATAAATTCAGAGGTTGAAAGCATTGTGAATAATTACAAAATTTGATGTAGACGAATTTGATTTTTATTAAATTTGTGTTTTCTTGTATATTGAAGAAAGGTCAATAAAGTACTGTTTTTTTGGAAGTGTTTGAGTGAATCGTTGTTTTATTTTAACGTTTCATTGACGGCACCGGTAAATATACAAATAGATGAATATAGAAAGAAAGAAAGAAAGAAAGAAAGAAAGAAAGATGCTACTATATTATCTTTGTACCTACTCATAACACATCACAATCAAAACGACATTATATTAGTATTTGAAGAAAATAGATTTGACTTTGTAGTAATCATGAATATAATCACAAATCACTTATTTTATTTCGCACTTTTCCGGCGCCTATCCTGACATTCATACATCGCTATTCACGCGCCAATGGAATTGAAACTCGGAATTATCAGTATTATACCGAGGCACTTTTGAAAAACAAACAGCACGTAGTCATTAACGTGTCATTGAAACCATTTCCGTATAAGATTTTCTGTCATTACGCATTTCATAACCTGTTCTATATATGTAGTTATTAAATCCTTGTAAATGTTACTCCACTTCTATATATCTCTGAAATACTATCTCGCTTATTTCGCTCTATATGTGACGTCAGTCCATATAACACACAGATGCAACTAAAATGAGTGCTTGATGACAGAGATCTTCCCAACATAAAGCAGTAATCTACTCGATCCTACGCGAGGATAAACTCAGATTGATATTTGACAAATTAGATTTTGATAAAGAATATTTCCGAGTTTGTTTTTATACAAAAGCCAGATCTCCGATGACAAGTCAGTTTTACGTCGTGATTATGTTTTGTATTTTGAGTGCGTAGACTGAGATGCATATCTATCTGCAGTTAAACTAAATTACGACTCAATTTGAATTGATTGCGATTTCCATCTTCCGTATCCATTCAATAATCAATATTCAGCAAATTTGAAAATCCCTTAGGATTAAAGGTGCGAAGATTGACCACAACATTTTGACCAAGAAATGTATTTCATTTGGGATGTTAAAATTTCTTTAACTCTATCTCGGATTAAAAAAGAAAGAAAAAAGTAGAGTAATAAAATTCTAAAATGAGGTCAATTCTGAGTGAGTTCATGACACTAACAGATATCTTTTCTGCTCTATTACTCTTTGAGTGGTACAAAATAAGAGTATTACTCTTTGAGTGGTACAAAATAAATAGCTTGTGACTTTAGATTTAGTAAAGAATGTATACATAGAAACATATAATACGCAAATTAATATTTACAGCTGTCTTAACATTTACACATCAGAAAACATTTTGTCGATTTGTATGTTTATCAAAATAATCACGGACCGTCTTGACGACATTTTCCCATCTATTATCAGTATGCATACGAAGAAGAAAACCATTTCCATAATGCTTTGTAACATTACCTTGTGAAATTTTAACTGCTGTTGGTCTATTGCAAATATTAATTGTTTGGTCTATAAGTAACAAAGGTGCGTGTCAAAACTCATGGGAATAGTATAATTTTGGTCATCCAGTTCCCAAGTCATTTTTCAGTGTTTACAAAAACTTTATCAAGTTTATCCATGTTGGTGTATATCTGTAGCTCTACCATATGCATAATTATTTAAAATGAAAATCATTATGCCGAAAACGGCTTTTGATTGTATCAGTAAAGTATGACGGGCCGAAGTTTGAATTCGCAACAGTTACTCAACTCATTGTACTACATTATTTGACTCAAAATGACATGCAACATTTTGTTCTCTTGTTTTGACCATGTCCATCCCAGCAAACACAAAAACGTTTTTAAAACGTTTTAAATTAAAAGTTATATTTTGGGTTTGGTTTAGGTAAAAACGTTTTAATAACATTAAAATGTCGGGTTGTATAAAGGTCATGAAATCGTTTTAAAACGTTTTGTATGAATACACACTACAACAATATTTTTAAAATGTTTTCGAAATGTCATTGTAAACTACTATTTTTGCAAACATTTTTGGCCAAATATTTTGTCAACACTTAAATAACATTGTGTTAAAATATTTGCACACAGCAAACACAGAAATGTTCTTAAGAAACGTTTTAATAACATTTTAAAAATGTCGGGTTATATAAAGGTCGTGGAAACATTTTAAAAACATTATTGTAAATATTTTGGGCAAACATTTTTTGCTAAATATTTTTTCAACCCCAAAATAACATTCTGTTTAGAATGATTTGAACCAAGTTTTCAAAAATGTTTTTGGAATGTTTTTAAAACGTTTTTATACCCTTTATATAACCCGACATTTAAATGTTTGCTGTAAAACATTTGTGTTTGCTGTACAGTAAATTACCAACAAATGTTATTTAATGTTATGAAAACGTTTTATACCATTAATGTACCCTTTATATAACCCGACATTTAAACGTTTTCTGACAACCTTTTATAACCTTTTGCGAATGATGTCATTCCATTAGATTACTCTAAGTTGTAATATACTGCGCCAAAACCCATCCTTACACTTGGAAGAAAAATCCTAATTTTAAAACTAAACCATATTTGGGTAAATTTATTTATTTAATAGATGCACTATCTAATCCGGCACATTATGACACCCCATTGAATCCAATGTGACTTCAAGAAGCAAAGTTACAAGCATTTGATTAGACGAAGGTCCAGTTTTAGAAGTGACAAACTGGCCTATTCAAAACTTCACGGACTAGACATCTGGTTTGAGAGTGGTGATGAATGGCTAATTTATGCGCGCCTTTAATTTAAAGCAAAAGGAACAAAAGAAAACTGAAACAAAAGAACTGACAAATAAAATGAAAGTTATGAAAAGTACAGAGAAGTAAAAACTGAAATAATAATAAACAATGCGATTTATAAAGCGCCTTTTACAAAAGTAGGCAAAGCGCTAAAAAAAGAGAGAAAGACAAGAAAGGAAAAAGAGCTAATCAGTGGGAAAGAGGCCAAAATAAAACCTGCTTTAAATAACGCTTTAAAAAACGCATTGAAGAAACTGTGTTGTCTCTTTGTTGCGTTTGTTGGAATGTTTTTACGCCTTGTATAGGCCAGTTTGTCACATTGGATTCAATGTGGTGTCATAATGTGCAACATCTATTTTTTTTAAATTACCCTAATATTGTTCAGTGTAAGGATACTTTTTGGCGCCTGTGTAACCATTGCAAATAATGCCAAAAATAACTTAATAAAATAATGTGCTAAAATTCTTTTAGGTGATATCAAATTACCAAATTCGGAAAAATCACAAATTGCCCTAAATTATTGTAATCGGCCGCACGAGTCTCCTAGGTAACAGCACATTTGTACTATACAAGATTCTGCTAAATCAGTGACATAATTATCGCAAAATATGTCAATATCCCGTTCTTTACACACTGGCATGGGGTCATCAGCAGATATTACAGCAGACATTAATACCCAATATCGCGAACTTTTGTCTAAACTGGACAAATAAAGTACGCTGAAGGCCATTGCTCCAATAAATATATATGGTTTTCATTATATCCTGCACATAACTGGTATATTAACCGTCACTAATTCGTCGCGACTATTAGACTTACTAACTGTGGACTAATACTCCCGTTGGAATACAAATACCCTGCTGGATATGTAATTTGTTGATCACATTTACCTGGGAGAAATCTAGATAAAATAAATTAACGACCTTCTTATTATAGCTGGCGCAAATTCAGATCGTCTTGAATGACTGAATGAAAGAATCATTTTCAAGCAGTTGATTTTCACTGATATAAATCTTTGTCGAAATACTGTTGAACAATTGAAGGATTTCAAGAATGAGACTCCTGGATTCATAATAACATCTAATATCAGCAGGAAGACTATTCCCAAATACTTGCAGCGCCAGGTTGAAAGGTCTTTTTTCTTGCATTAATACAGTGAGTATCAAATATCAAAATAATTTTGTTTGGAAAAATGCCACTAGATTAAAAATTATGAAGTATTTGGTCAAAATGCTGTACTTGATAGCCGAATCAACATCTTTTCCTCCCACAACTGTTAATTCACTGGCGTGTGACCATTAGGACTCATTGGCTACTTTTGTGAGCCTAGTAAAAGTGCAGTTGTGCAAAGTCAGTTCAAATCAAGTGAATATCACATGTTTCACCACATTCTTTACAGTAATGGACAGTCTTAGTCTTCCACCATGTCCACATGGCCACCCGGGCATGGATACCATTCCTCTATATGCATATTTCAGCTCTCCTAAACTCCTCAACATACCATTCACATTTAATGAGAAGTCTGTGCTGCCTGAGGATGTCAACTTGTGCAATTATGCATCACTGGAGTTCATCAAGGTCTGTGAAATCCTTTGAGTGCAGGTAGCCCACAAGAAAACATCCAGTGGTGTAAGATCAGGATATCTTCTGGCCGTTCCACTTGATGAATCAAAAGTATTTGATTGAGTTATATTGAGAAAGCAACCTAGCCTCTTCACTATATAGTGCTAATATCAAGCATGTACAACAGTGCCAATATTGAGCACATTAGTGCAGTGGCGGGGTGCAGTGATAGCACCATCTGTTACATTTCAAGATTGTTACATTAAGGTTACTCAAGATTTTAACATTTAGGTTAATTTTTTTATAAATAGAGACAGCCCGTCACCCTTAATGTCACTGCAAGATTAACCGATCATTTCTATGAAGTACCCTCAGTTATAGCTAGAATTGAATTGATGTTCGATCCACATAAATGTGGTGGTCATAGATTCCTTCTTCCGAAGCGAGGGACAATGGAAATTGAATACAGGTTTGTTATACAGAAGGAAAATCATGCAATGTGTCTTTCGTTTTAGAGTCTCTGCATTTCTTGGTTTTTATAGTTTGTTGTGGGGAAACGACCCCTACGCCACCACTACACATTTGTTTTTAACTCTTTAATTCAGAAGCGTTATGATCATATGAAAACAATTTTGCAAGACAACTTGGCATTGGCCTTTGTTTAAAGTATTCGTTCGTTCATTATCCACAGTGACGTTAGATTTTCAAAATAATACCTGAAAATAAACTAATGAGTAAAACTTGCATCAGTTAGAAGAAATACATAGCTGTTTTAATGACGTGTAAAAACAAATGCTATCAATATTAAATAACGTTATTTTACACCGAAAACCAGTGGGTTGCGAGACAGATTAATAATGATAATGATACGTCAAAACATAATATGGTTGAAAGTTCATTTTAGACAAAAAAAAACGTATAGGGTATTTAAATGTCAGGCATTCCAAACAACAGGGCAAATTAAGCATTCCAAATTACCTACCCCAATTTTATCCTATACCTATGCCAACATTACTGATACTAATTTTGATTTCAAGTTGATAAAAACAAATCTTAAATTTGCGTTTCCTATTCCGATCAAAGTGGGAAAACAAGTGTGAATATTTTAGCACAATCCTGGTTAACTTTAGGTAACCCAAGTAAAACTGGTTTTATATAACTTTTGTAACATATTATAAAGCATCATCATTTTTGATGCCTTGTATAAGACGTACCTCATTATGTAGATTCGTTGAAAGTTGACACGGGCATATTCAGGCACGTTTTGAACTGTGCCCTATAAATTAATATACTTTGTCAACCTCACCGTAGTAAACTGTTCTAGTTTCATATGGCGAATAAAAAGAAGAGTTAAAAGTATGTTAAGACATATAAAAGCTTACCTTAAAAACCAACGAGGTTAATTAACCCAAACCCTTCTTTATACAAAGTCATTTTATAGTTTGAGTGGTATGCGAACTTGCTGATTTTGTTCAAAATAAATTCAGAGGTTGAAAGCATTGTTAATAATTACAAAATTTGATGTAGACGAATTTGATTTTTATTAAATTTGTGTTTTCTTGTATATTGAAGAAAGGTCAATAAAGTACAGTTTTTTTTGGAAGTGTTTGAGTGAATCATCGTTTTATTTTAACGTTTCTTTGACGGCTCCGGTAAATATACAAATAAATGAATATATAAAGAAAGAAAGAAAGAAAGAAAGAAAGAAAGAAAGATAAAAGAAAGAAAGAAAGAAAGAAAGAAAAATAAAAGAAAGCAAGAAAGAAAGAAAGAAAGAAGGAAGGAAGAAAAGAAAGAAAGAAAGAAAGAAAGAAAGAAAGAAAGAAAGAAAGAAAGAAAGAAAGAAAGAAAGAAAGAAAGAAAGAAAGAAAGAAAAAGAAAGAAAGAAAGAAAGAAAGAAAGAAAGAAAGAAAGAAAGAAAGAAAGAAAAAAGACTCCTCATAACACATCACAATCAAAACGACATTATATTAGTATTAAAAGAAAATAGATTTTGACTTTGTAGTAATCATGAATATAATCACAAATCACTTATTTTATTTCGCACTTTTCCGGCGCCCATCCTGAAATTCATACATCGCTATTCACGCACCAATGGAATTAAAACCCGGAATTATCAAACAAACAGCACGTAGTCATAACGTGTCATTGAAACCATTTCCGTATAAGATTTTCTGTCATTACGCATTTCATAACCTGTTCTATATATGTAGTTATTAAATCCTTGTAAATGTTACTCCGCTTCTATATATCTCTGAAATACTATCTCGCTTATATCGCTCTATATGTGACGTCAGTCCATATAACACACAGATGCAACTAAAATGAGTGCTTGATGACAGAGATCTTCCCAACATAAAGCAGTAATCTACTCGATCCTACGCGAGGATAAACTCAGTTGACAAATTAGATTTTGATAAAGAATATTTCCGAGTTTGTTTTTACACAAAACCCAGATCTCCGATGACAAGTCAGTTTTACGTCGTGATTATGTTTTGTATTTTGAGTGCGTAGACTGAGATGCAGATCTATCTGCAGTTAAACTAAATTGCGACTCAATTTGAATTGATTGCGATTTCTATCTTCCGTATCCATTCAATAATCAATATTCAGCAAATTGGAAAATCCCTTAGGATTCCAGGTGCGAAGATTGACCACAATATTTTGACCGAGAAATACATTTCATTTTGGATGTTAAAATTGTTTATAACTCTATCTCGGAACAAAAAAGAAAGAAAAAAGTAGATTAATAAAATTCGAAAATGAGGTCAATTCTGAGTGAGTTCATGACACTAACAGATATCTTTTCTGCTCTATTACTCTTTGAGTGGTACAAAATAAATACCTTTCAGCTTTTAGCTCATAACTTTTAGCTCAATACCACCCATTATTTTTAATGAAATTTTCAGCAGCATAACCCCAATCAATCTTAAAAAGAAAATGCAGCCGAACCACCTGAAAATCACCTAAAAATGGACATTTAACTTCCTGCTTGTCTGGTGAAGAGAAAGGAGTATCTTATTCAGTCCAAAAATTCATTCAAAAGGCATGCATTATTTAGATAAAGGAAAGTCGATTAAATTAAATAAAAATAAATCAATGAATATTTTATAAACGCATGATTTTCATCATCACATTATAGAAAGAAAGAAAGAAAGAAAGAAAGAAAGAAAGAAAGAAAGAAAGAAAGAAAGAAAGAAAGAAAGAAAGAAAGAAAGAAAGAAAGAAAGAAAGAAAGAAAGAAAGAAAGAAAGAAAGAAAGAAAGAAAGAAAGAAAGAAAGAAAGAAAGAAAGAAAGAAAGAAAGAAAGAAAGAAAGAAAGAAAGAAAGAAAGAAAGAAAAAGAAAGAAAGAAAGAAAGAAAGAAAGAAATACCCACGCAAATTGATATTATTTCATTACACTGTTCATAAAATTCTTGAAGCAAAGTTAACACCAAAGTGCTTTTTCCCGAGCCCGGTTATCCGCGTAAAATTCATTCATATTCAATTAGAAATTTTCGCTTGACAAAACCAGTAAGTTTTACTTACTCTCTAATATTTCGTCCTACACGTCGGAGGACTTCTTCAGATGTGAAACATCTGATCCACTTTCCCGGGAAACTGACTTCCGGTTGTGATTGGTCTTGTTTCCAGTCTTCAAAAGTGGGTCATATACGTGACTTAGGAAATAAGTGCCTTCCTCTCTATTCATGGTCTTTGTCCCCTCTTTCTGATCTCCATCGCTTCTCGTACTTCTCTGGATCTTCTGATATGTTCTTTGCCAAGTATCTTGGAGTCCTCCCAGTTGACAACGTGATTTGCTCCGAGTGAACCTTTTGTCATTCGCTTTCTTAACCTCCGCTTGATGTTCTGCGAGCCTAATCCCGAACAACCGAGAGGTTTCACCAACGTAACTAAGATCACAATTTTGGCAGCCGATCTCATAAATACAATTGCCTGTCTTAAGTTTGTCTCTCTTGTCCTTAGGATGGACCAAAATCTTTTTGAGGGTTTGGTGGGGCTTCATTGCAGTGTCTACTTTGTGTTTTTTGAAAATTCTTTGAACTCGTTCAGAGATTCCATTGACATAAAGGAGCACTACCATCCCCTTGCTTTTGTCCTCAATCTTTTGATCTTTCTTAGCGCTAGGTTTCACAGTCGCTTTAGATTTTTGTTTCATTTTTTCTTTGACTTGGTCTACTGCCCATTTAGGATAGCCACAGTTTTTAAGGGCTCCACGCACATGTTTTTCTTCATTTTCTCTATCCGCTTCTTCCGTGACCACGCTGTACATACGGTCAAATAGAGTTCGGACCACACCCATTTTCTGATGGAGAGGGTATTCTGACTTAAAACTGAGATATTGGTCAGTGTGGGTTGGTTTCCTATATACCAGGAGCTTTACCGTACCATCAGGTTTCCGAACAATAAGGGTGTCGAGAAATGGTATTTGCCCTTCTTTCTCTTCCTCATACGTGAATTTTACACTGTCCGTTTTGTCAACTTGGTTTAAGTGATCAGTTAAATTCTGGACTTCACCTGTTTTTATGATTTCAAGCACGTCATCCACATAACGACGCCAATACCGTGGCTTACAATCAATTGGGGCAGTCGCGATTGCTTGCTGTTCCAGGAATTCCATAAATAAATTCGCTATTATGGGGCTGACTGGGCTGCCCATCGCTGCGCCAAACCGTTGCCTATATATGGCACCTCTGAATTCAAAATATGTGGTGGTGAGAATAAATTCAAGGAGTTCGATAATATCTTCAACTTCAAGTTTGGTGCGCTTTTTGAGATCTTTGTCATCTACCAGTCTTTGTTTAACCACATCTAAAGCCTCGTTTATTGGGGTATTGGTAAACAAGGATACCACGTCGTGCGAGTTAAATATTTCATTTTCCTCGATACATACTCCACTTAAGTCCTCCGCTAATTCTTTCGAATTTTTAACGTGGTGTTCCGTGGTACCGACCAATGGATTGAGCAAATCGGCAAGGGCTTTTGATGTCTCATAGCCGAGGGAATCTGTGTAATCGACGATTGGTCGTATAGGGTTGCCTTGCTTGTGGATTTTCGTAGTGCAATAAAGTCTAGGAGTATTTGCTGTAGTAGGGTACAGAAGCTTATATTGCTTCTCATCAATTTTGTTCTCTTTCTTAAGTCTAGCGAGGATGGCAGTTAACTTTCGCTTGTACTTTGGGGTGGGGTCAGCCTTCAGTTTTTCATAAGTTCTTTCATCTTTCAGCATTTCATGCACCTTCTCTTCATAATTTCCTTTATCTAAGACTACAGTTGACCTACCCTTGTCTGCGCCCATTATCAAGATCGAGTCATTTTTCTTGAGGGAATTGATGGCTAGCCTCTCCTCTTTCGTGATATTAGACTGAGGAGGCTTTTTCCTTATTTCCTAAGTCACGTATATGACCCACTTTTGAAGACTGGAAACAAGACCAATCACAACCGGAAGTCAGTTTCCCGGGAAAGTGGATCAGATGTTTCACATCTGAAGAAGTCCTCCGACGTGTAGGACGAAATATTAGAGAGTAAGTAAAAACTTACTGGTTTTGTCAAGCGAAAATTTCTAATTGATATGTCTTACAAACCTGATGAATCTATTCACTCATTCATATTCGTTTAGGTATCATTGTCAAACGGTGGTTAGATTACAAAGTTTTGAGTTGTTGGTTGCCTGCTAGAATATTTAAAAACATTTTTATGATCTTAAATCACAGACACTGGGAAGAATAATATATTTGTACGTGTTTACAAAAATTTATCAAGTTTATCCATGTTGGTGTATATCTATAGCTCTACCATATGCATAATTATTTAAAATGAAAATCATTATGCCGAAAACGGCTTTTGATTGTATCAGTGAAGAATGCAAGTAAACTATCTGTAGAGTGCTTTTAGGTGAGACATAATATGAAGAGCTTATTTCCAAACCGTGTTAAGTCCACAAGATTCACTTTGAAGAAAATCAGGAATTTTCTTTACGGCAATGAAAAAAAGTTCGATTTCTATAAAATTACAGTGAAGTGAAGGTGATATATATAGGACCATAAAGACATGTTAAGTTAAAATCTAGAGACTTTTGATTTTTTTTAATGAATTAATTTGTTTTAAAAATAGCATGGACTTTTGACACAAAACGCAATTTCTGGCATGGACTTAACACATTTTGACACAAAACATAGTATCTGTAACACAGAACTAACCATATTTTTCTCAAACTAGTCTTAAAAGATAACAAATTTATTGGAAACATACACAATGTGATGCTCTCTACTATAAAACACACTTTTGCCACAAAACACCTTGCATCTCGAACCCCCTCCTGCTGCCCATTTTTTACCAAAATTAAATAGTTCAAAATTCAAAACTTAGTTGAATTGCATTTCTCAGAATCAAATAAACATCAATTCACTGACAATAAGTGATGACCTGAAATATCCACTTGTTTTAACACATTATCACAAATATTTCCCCCTCCCCCATGCTGCCACCCTAATCTCATATTGACAGTCATAAGTTTGTAAGTCCTACGTTTTTTTATACCTTTAACTTTAAAATTATACCTTGAATTTAGTAGCACATTTTGATAATCATACAAAATAATAATATCAAAAACTAACCCTACCACCATCCTCTAACATTAATTCTACCATCACAGCCTCGCCCTCTCCCCCTTCCCACCCTATTCATGTCTTTCTGGAGGTATCTATCAAATATTTCAGAAATCCCATACAAACTAAGCCTACTAATATAAAACAAAAACAACAACAACTTTTTATGCAGACCAAATTCATGTATACTAGTCTCAGGACCAAACAAGAACGTTGGCGATTAACTATTGGAAGCCCTATGCCGTGCTACTTGTTTACAAGCTGCCCACAAGGGCAGTGTTCGTGGACTTAACACAGTTTGCTACAAAACTGGATTGGACTTAACACGTTTTGGAAAAAAAATCGATACTTTGTGTGTCAATATTTCGGAACTTGATTAATTTTGGGAAAAAACAAACACATTGCTGGATAGCCCTAGTTACTCACTACCCATTTTCATCAAAATCTCAATTTTGAAGGTGGGTGGACTTAACACGGTTTGGAAATAAGCTCTTCATTATAGCCTAACTAAAGATATGGGAAGCACCCATTCATTCTCTTTGAGTGTATCGAACCAGCTCATCTAATCCATGGTATTGATATGCAAAATGTACAACCGGTTATATCTATTGCGCTAAAGCATTGTCCAATATAGTGCATAGCCTCGAGGTTTGGGTTTTGCGGGCTATTTGAAAATGAGTATTTTTCACATGTGTACACCATTTGTTTTTTTAATTACTTAAACAGAAATTGGTATTGGATGGCGAAATGAAGTTAGACCACGAAAGACTTACCAAATAAACCAATTTTGTATGCTGCTTTTTTTTAATTATTTGGACAAATTTGTGCAAATTTAAATCTACTAAGGGCATTCTTGGTTGTGTATGAAATATAATAGTGAGATTGCGATTTTCAAACGTACGAATCGAACGCCCGTGCAATCTATTCAAAATCCCGTCACAGGAGAGTGATTTTGAATAGATTGCACGGGCGTTTGATACGTACGTTCGGAAATCGCAATCTCTCTACTATGATGATAAAAACGTATGATTCATGTTATGATTTCATACGACTTCAAATGATAATTTCTGGTTGAAATACGGGTGTCGAGTTGTGTCTTATGTCTTTTGAAAATTAAGGTATTTACATCATGATTTTATTTTGCTTACTTTGCAAATATGGATTTATTCTGGCTAAGCCACAACACAAAATTGGGCAAATTGTCTGTTTATAAGTGCTGTGAGGTATTTCTAGTGCTGTGGGGTATTTCGCTTGAAATTGATATACGCGCCCCTATGGATAACACGACCTTAATCTTCTTCACAGATCCAGCCATTCAGGTAACTCAATTTGCAATACATATGTGTGACGCTCAAGTCTTAAATAGGGGTGTGTGTGATTGAAATGGAATAGTCCAATACGCTCGCTGTCCTACGGACAAAGTCGATAATTTCCCGCCAGACTTAGCTAGACATGGGGGAGATGTTAACAAAATGGGTTTGCTTCCAATCTCTTAAGGGAATAGGTATAATTGACCTGCTCCCACAAATGAGCGTAAAGTCGCCACTTGGGAGTTTCGAGACCTTCCAATTGTTGAGTTGCTGTTCTTTGTTTGAAGACACCTGTATACAGTTAGCATCCTGGACAACCGATTCTTTTGTTATGCAAGGCTCACTCAGTCATTTAATGAGGCAATACAAACGATCGAATTTGGTGTTGAAATGAGCTAAATTTTTAGTTACACCTTTTCGATGTAAAATTAATTTTCTCGGCCAAATGAAAAGCAATCATTTTCATTTTTTCAGTAAATGTCAGGAAAAATTGTAGTGCTTGATACTGTATTTTTTTTTCAAATTCTAGTGTTAAACTTAGGCGTGAAATTTAGTCATTTAGTGTAAGATTTTCGATTTTGATAGGCTTAAACTCTGCCCGCGAGCCTTTTTTTTGATCAACCTTTTAGCTTTTCAAAGTAAGATAGTTCGCTAATGAAGGATTTTTCCCAACTTTCTAACGCACATCACCGTGAGCGATATATCATAGTTTTGTCAGAATTTGCGTTTTCATTTCACCATTTTTACTGCCGGCTGACCATTTTTCAAAATCAACGCGTGAAATCTAAGGCTAATACTAGCATTGTGGATCGATATCCCTGGGTTTAATAGGAATACCGGCATGGCTACAGTGTTGCTAGAACTTCAATATAGCAAAGAAATTCCCAGGCCTATAGCGCTCCTACTGATCATGTTTAACCAGAACACTCAATTGGGGATTTGGGCTACCAAATCGCTGGTCGGGCAATTTGCTTTCAATGGAAAATTGACCTGGATAAACAACAAAGGAAATATCGACTATTTCTGCTGGTTGCTCTCGAGATAAAAGTACTGAATTTGACATTTTCGGAGCATGAAGGGGAAAAGGGTAAAACAAAAACGGAAATTCTGACAATACTATAACATATAGACTTACACGATGTGCCTTACAGGGGTGGGAAATATCTTTCTTTAGCAAACTATATTAGTTTGAGACGCTAAAACATGAATTCCGTAAAAAGCTCGCGGGCGAATTCAAGGCCTATAAAAATCAAAATATCACACTAAAAGACACAATTTGATGCTTAATTTTAACACCAGGATTTTAAAAAAATGTATATCCAAGCACCAAGTTTTTAACTGACATTACTGAAGAAAAAAAAAATTATTGCTTTATATTTGACCGAGAAAATTAATTTCATAGCAAAAAGGTGTATCTCTGAATTGTGCTGATTTTAACATGTATCGATCGACTTTTAGCGCGACTAAGCATTTCTAAAGAATCGGTTGTCCAGGTGGCTGACTGTATAGTCAGTGGTATGTGCTTTGTGAATAAGAACATAATATGTTGTTCTCTGTATTCAATACCATTAATAAAGGAGATACCATTACAAATACAGATGTCTTCAAGGAAAAAACATCAACTCAACAGTTGAAGTGTCTCGAAACTCCCAACTTGCGACTTTAAGCTTGTTGTAGCAGGTCAAATTTATGTCTCAGCCTTTGGTCTCAGATTCACGTGTAGGAACGCATGAACATCAATCCCAATTATGGACTCATGGTGTCACGTACTTGCAACACATGGTTCTGTGTCACATTGGAGAACAACAGAACAGCGCTCAAAATGGCCCTAGATATTTTGCGTCCATACATTAAAGGCAAAAATCGAACACGCAATTTCAGATATTTTAATATCTGAAATAAAACAAAGAAGATAAACTAGTAGTAAGGAACCATTCACGTCGTTAGCGATTATTGATAGAAATCTGACCAATGAGCGGGGTTGTGTATTGTTGCTTTGGAATAAACAATCCGCTTCATTGGATAAACAGTCACTCAATGCTTGCGATTAGAGTGAAGTGGAATGTAAATGATTATACACATCCATATGTCAATCTTTCCAACAGTCTTTAGTGTCACTTTTTGTTCTCTATTGTTTTTAGAATGTAGTATCGAAACGATACCTAAACATGCTAAAGTTGTGGATCACCGATGCCTGTTTTCAGTTGCAGAATAAAAAGAAGTTATGTTTAAGGGAAGGGATATGAACGTTTGGACAGTATTTATTGTGGGACATTAGAGCACATCAGACATATCGAATTGAATTCTGAATACGAAGAATGTCCTTCTGATATCAAATAATTCTGATTTTTTGAAATTCGCAATGTAATACACACATTTTATGGCAAATCATTAAAAATTTATGTTTTTGATATTTAACAGTACTCGAAGTAAACTTTATAAATCTGATGATATGTACTTAAAGTGTATGTATGGAATGAAAAGCCGACGATCAATTGAAAATTTTAATCTTTCGTATTGAAGATATGGATTTTTTCCCAAAAAAAACAAAAAAAAAATTAGGTCTTTTGGGGAAAAAAATCCATATCTTCAATATGAAAGGTCAAAATTTTCAATTGATCGTCGGCTTTTTCTCCCAGCCTCATACACTTTAAGAATATATCATTAAATTTGTAAAATTTACTTCGAGGACTGTTATATATCAAAAATGTGAAAAATATCAACTTTTAATAATTTGTCATAAAATTAGTATTATACCGTGAATTTCAAAAAATGAAAATTATTTGATAGCAGAAAGACATTCTTCGTATTCAGAATGCAATTCCATAGGTCTGATGTGCTCTCATGTCCCACAAAAAAATGCTGTCCAAACGCTCAAAACGCTCATTCCAGTTCCCTTAACTTGTTTAAGTGTGCAAGAGACTATTGGTGTCTGTATAATGCATAAAGAGGTCACATTTATCTGTAAGACTTAAGATATGAGCTAGTGAGTCAGTAGATTCCAAGACAAACCTGACACCAATTGGCAATTTAATGGGAAAACAAACAAATTGGAGAGAATGAGTTGTAGTGATCGATATCAATGTTGAGTGGGTTCTACATCAGTACATGTATTATAAAACTGAATTTAGCATCTATACCCATGTTGGAAATGTAGGAGCACTTAAAAACAGACATAGAGCCAGAATAAAATCTCTTACCCACGTCTATTTTGTCCCGTAATAAACTTTTTAGGCTGCGTCTTAAATGCAGCGCCTCAAGCGGTGACCTGTTTTTAATTTAAAATCGTAGCGGCTCTGTCATTGGTTATTATCAAACAAAGCTATCACCTCAATTCTATACAAACCACGATTAGGGGCACACTTAGAAACTTGCTTGACAAAACTTCGAAATTCTTTTGATATGGTAATCTACAGAAGATCTTATCTGATAACACATAGGCCTACATGATTCTACTATACCATACTATGTTAAATTTTATAAGACGGATTCAATTATTATTTCTTCTTCACGAAAGAAAAAGAAAATTATCTGAATTAAAATTCTGACGGGGTTCGAACCCACAACAGTCGAGCGCTTACACAACTGCGCTAGCAGTTCTGTCAGAAATGATTTTGTTCATTAGCTCTTATTGATTACGAAATTAAGCGCGTATACACTTGAAATGCTATTACCGCACTTGTCTCTTTATAGCCTACTGAATCTCCAATCAATAATGAACCTTGCCTCTGACTATGCGGTTCCTATGCTTATCAGTAAAAAATTTCGGAAGTGGCAAATGCATTATACTCACGGGGGGAAGGGTACTTAACACAAATGACCATACGGGTATGCTCCCCCGGAAAGACCCCCCTTTTTGGATTTCGCAGCTCCGAAAGACCCCCTATATTTGACCAAAATAGAACTCCGAAAGACCCTTGATTTTGATAAATAAATATTTAGCTCTAAAAGACCCCCAAATTGTTCATTCCTCATATTTCTGGGATTTTCAAGCAACAAGCCAAGAAAGACCCTTGATTTTGACGTCCCCATATTTTACTTGTTCGCAGCTCCAAAAGACCCCCTTTTATTGGTACGCCCGCATCTCCCAAAGAACCACCACCTAAACATTCCGGGGAACATACCCACCAAATATTGTTGATGTGCCTAGGCTACTGCTGACATTTTAATTAACATTGAATTATAACAATATAGGCCTACTATTGACTTGGTGATAGTAATACTAGTAAATTCAGTACTTATAATATATCAACAAAAATAATAGTCAATCTTTCTAATATTAATAATACAGATGATATTAATATATAAAGAGTTTTGTTGCAAAAGCCCTTTATACATCTACTTTTTTGACTTTTTGAGAAAAACAGCTTTTTCAAAAATTGTTCAATTATTACTAGTTCGATTTGATTCATTTTGGTTTTGAATAAAGTGTTGATAAATAGAAACTAAAAGAATAGGTTTGGTACAATTTTCAAGCCTTCCTATTTATTTTATTATTTCGTTTATATCGTGCCTTTTGTGGATGTAAGGGCTTTTGCAACAAAATTAATTTACCCCTTTTCTAGAAACCATCTTTGCAATCAAATTCGAACCCATATTTTGCACTACTTTATGCCGATTTGAAATCTGACAAGCTATTCATCGAAAGGTACCTTTTGTTTGGGACAAAGGGCTTCCACCATTAAATCGGTAAGCTGACCCGACAGTGTATTAACGCTTTACCTAGCAGGCTACTGTCAATAAGTGATCAAATGCAAGTCGCGTGAAAGCGCTTAATGGAATGAAAAGTACCTATTGTTATACATAAACCCAAGGGTGTGATTGAGTAGCCGTAAGCACAAAAGGCACACATTAGCCGCTAATGCATAGTTCGTTGTCACCCCACTGACATTAGGTGCTTCATTTAAATAAATTGAATGCGCCTGCTGAATGATTACACATCATGGCTGCCATGTCTATAATGGTATTAAATAGCTACGTCCCGGGCGCTACGTATACATGTAACATATAATAAGTATACCGGTATAGGCCTATATAAAAGTTGTTTTACAAATTGACATTTTATTTTATTTTATTTTAAGAAGGAGAATGTCATAATCAGTGGCGTACTGAAGGGGGGCAGCTCCTGTGAGAGGTCTTGGGAGGAGATGAGGTTGAAGGAGGGATATGAAGAATGAGAGGGGACTGGAGGAAGAGAGAAAGAGGAAGAAATAAAGAGAAATAAATAAATAGACGTAAATAAATAGAAGGTAAGGAAAAAGATAGGAAGGAGAGGGGACAAAACGTAAGAGGGGATGGAGAAGGAAGAGAAAAGAGGGAGTGATACTTTAGCAAGTACAGAGAAAGGAAAAGAAATGAATGACAAATAAATGTAGGCCTTATAATAATTATTATAGAAACTAAACACAGCTCCCCCCCCCCCGCCCACACACACCCACACACACACACCCCCACACACACACACACCCACCGGCCTAACACTAACAGCACTATAGGCAGCCATTCGATGATGCCAATGCCTTTATGCGTTACGTATTTAAAACGCCCAGTCAGATGTATTTTACACCTGCCAAGCACAAGTCACCCAATTTCGAAAATTGGACGTTGAATGTACACTCTCATGAATATTGATTGGCAACATTTTCCAATATGTCAGCGCTCAAATCGGACACAATAGAACAATGGACCATTCAGTGCGTTGGTCTGACTAAACTTCTTTGATTGATGCAACGACCGGCCGTGACCCAAGTTATGTAATCACTTCGATGTCGAATAAACAAAATACAACACTGTATTGTATATGTATAAACCTATATAAGGGACGCACCATTAGATATCAAGGTGGGGGGGGCTTGGTAGTATTTTGGAAAAGAAGTTGTCACGCCATCTGAAAAAAAATTTGCTTCACCTCAGAGCCCCCCCTTCCAAAAAAAAAAAAAAAACATTGCACCACCTCGGACCTGAAAAAAAAAAAATTTGGTGGCAAGGGTGCTCCAGTTTTCATCAAGTATATTAATTTTATTTTAGCTTCAAACTGGCAAGTATTTTGTTCGCATTTGTTTGTGAAAGGTTATTCTGTGAGTGAATACACTTGATTCACTCCACTTCAAAGATTTTCCCCAGAGTCCATGCCACGTGATGATGGGAGCCATATGTGGGGTCAGTGGATGGATCAGAGTATGGTTTTGGTGAGATATCCTCACATGAACCTATATTTTGAAGAAAATAATCACAAGACATGGATCTCCTTTGAAAACATTCATGAAAAAAACATGCTAAAACTCACCATTTGAACCAGAAGCGTGTACCGGTACTAACCAGCGGGGGCAGAGTGCTCCCTGAAAAGAGTGCCCACATAACAAAAAATGAAAGAAATCGGGAAGGCATAGGAAAAGAAAGGGGCAAGGAGCCTGTTTCCCACCAAAATTACCCCGATCATGCACCAAAATGAATGTAAAAGACCAAATTTTTGCGCGCGCGCGCGGGCATTGTCTCAATAAAGACATTTTGGCCCGGTTTTTGGAGGCTCGAAAAAACTTAACAGTTTATATGTAGGCCCTACAGTCTCGCTAAAAAAAAAAACCCAGTGTATGTACATATCGCATTAATAATACCGGTTCAAATTGATGATTATTTTGTATTTTCCCCAAAACCTTTATTTTTCCCTCTGATCACGAAAGCTGACTACGCTCCTGATATGAACTCATTTTAACATAAGAAGAACGTTTTTCGTGCTACGCGAAATTTAGGTGCTACAAAATGTAAACTGTTTGCTTCATCGAGACGCTAAAAATTGCTTCACCGAGGTAGGCCTACTAAAAATTGTCACGACTCAGCCCCCCCCCACCTTGATATCAAATGGTGCGTCCCTATATTGTACCATACCTGCCATGCATGCATGCATGCAGGGACCGTCTTTAAAATAAATTATATCAAGTTGGCAAGTTACTATTTTTGGTGAATATTTTGTATTGAACCATGATCTTTCTGACATAAACATTCAGAGAACACCTCAAGGAAATATGAAATGTCCCATATATATCTTTACTTTAAAGTCGAAGCTGCAAGATAGCCTGAATAAAATTTAAATTTGCCGGCCAAAAATGTGATATTTTTGAACTTTTTCTTGACCACTTTCATGGAAACAAAAACTTACAAGAAACCTCGGTAAAACTGACGATTTACAAGGAATTTCAAGTCTCAAAAGAAAATCTATCCGTGTTATTTTGCACACAAAATAGTTCTTGTCTCAAAAATCCAAAAGAAGAATGTGTTTTATCTGTACTTTTTATAATAAAGCTTCGGGACTTTAGGTCTCGAATTTCATACCACGACAAAAGAAGTACAGTACATACATCTGACACAAAGCATACATCCTTTTGGCCTGATATGGAAACGTAATTAGAAGATAGCTATTGTATTCTAACAATAAGATCGGGGTCAAATAGCTTACAAAAGGCTCCTCCGATTTATAGTGATCTACAATCAATCGGCAAGCTGCGTTATTGATTTTTAATCAATCACGTATTGCACTCCCCAACGGTAACAGAAGGGTTTAGCCCAGGTTGAAATCTCATCTCCTCCCAGTCGTCATAAGCGAATTATAAGTATGAATTGAAACCCTCTAGAAGTGACCAAAGTATACCGCACACGGCGCTATTTATAAACCTGAAAGATTTCTAGCACAGGTCGAATGCGAAAAAGACGGATGTGTACCCTCGTCCGATTTGTATACACCTATCCGACTTCGCCATTACTGCGGTGTCCCCGATGTAAAACTGCGGTGTCCCGAGGTCGGGGGTTCCATCCATTATTTATTGTGTGCTATACAGAATTGTACCCGGGAATTGTACACAACAGTGATATTCAATACACAATCATGAGTATTGAATTACGAATTAAATCTCCCGCTCTGGTACATCTGTGTTGCCGTCAATAGAGGGCCAAATACAGTAAACGCTTCTCGGATTGGTGTATACTGGCATGTACATGAATAATAAGGATGATAAGAACAACTTACGTCACATACGTGACAACGAATTTGAAGATGGGGGCTTGCAAAAACGTCTAATTGATCCCTCAAATAGAGTTCAGATGATGGACCTACCTTTATCAAGGCATCCCATTGATGGTGAAAAGAGGGTGAAATTTAACAGTATTTTTGAAAGGGTTTCCTTTGATAGTTTTCGGAACATGTCAGTTTTCAATGTATAGATTAACATATTTACCATTTGTAATTGCGGGGCAGGATTGGGCAAAACGCAGTGTTTGATGACGGGGCGAAAAATGGAATTTCTCCATAGACTCCGGTATAAATTGTCGTACATTTTGGTGGATCAAGAGGGGCTCGGTGCTGACTAAAATGATTAAGGACCTCAGTAGTGCCTCTTCGGGTGCCCCTTCTAGTTTGGCCCCTGTTTCTTACTAAAATACTCTTGCATACAAGTATTTTGTCGTGGTCCACCTAGAGCTGACCATACTGAATTTCTTAATGTGCATTACATTTTACCTTGCTAACATTACAGTAAAAGAACTTGTCGAAACATGTTTACTTCTAACCAAGTATTACCTACTGTTTTATATTATCTTGTTCATTTAATTAATCAAATCCAAAGTCATTTGATATGTTGGAGATCATTGGCATCATTATTTATTACATGTCTGTTACCTGGAGGGAACTGGTAAACCAAAGTAGTAGATATATGTCATTGATATTATGGTCAACTTTTGCTTCTTTAGTTACGCTTCTGGTTCTATTATGCTTCTGGTTCTTGTGGAGATTAACGGAAATAATATTTAAAAAAACTAAATTGAAATCATAAAATGTATCATACAAGCAGAATCTTGAAAGATGTATAGATGACGTTTATTTAAACTTGCTTTCCTTCTCTTAAGGCGGCGTCTAACCTTTACAGCACATTTGACAGATCCTTGAACACATGTTTTAAAAGAAAAGTTGAGCTTTTGAAATGGCTATGTACATCTTGTAGAGAATCGGTCTAGTTCAAGGGCACTTTTATAAATTGGCTATTTGCAAAGACTTTTCAAATGACCATTTCAGAAAGAACCTGTATAAAAATTCCAATATTGCACTCGCACTTCCGTGGGTCTTTTGGGACTGGCATTAAGGCAACAAGTGGTGAGCTTATGTATGGTTTTCAAGAAGGGCCCACTTTACACCCCACTGGAATTTAATGACATCTATTTTTGAATTGCTTAGTGTGTTTATTACCAGATTGGTCAAAGGTCAATAACTCAAATTGCCTCTGCCTTCATGAAAACATAAAGTACACTGATGGGTCTCAATTTGGGCGCTAGCTATCCTGCAGGTATAGAGATTTTGGCACATATACCATGCATACCCTGTACAAATTGCTTTAGAACCCCATTCCCATATTGCACAGGGATAACAAGCCACAGCCGGGCAGGAGCGTAACAAGTGGTAAGCAATGGATGCCAAGATACTCAAAACATGCCTAAGATTTTATGCCTAACATTGGATGTCCAAGATACAGTCTTGGACATCCAAGATTCAATCTGAAAGGTTAACCTTTAATTGTAGTGAATTACCAGAACTATCTGATTTGATTGGTCACAACTACAAATGTGTATAATATGCATAAGGGATGTGGTTTACTTTTATACCATTATGTGAGTCACATTTACACCATTATGTGAGTATATTATGTGTTGCATGATCAGAGCGGTGTCAAGGAGATGAAATTACTGCATACTTCAACACGCATAGAGTATAGCAAGAAATATATCCTATTCGTGACAGAATTTGAATAATTTGTTGTCCCGCCATAGACACATATTGGTGATGAAGATTAAGTGTGCTTAAGTGTTTATAATAATATTACCATGCATTTTACGTTTCTATAGTGGATAAGTAATCTTGAACGCCACTTTTTCTATGCAAGTTTTTGTGGTAAGATGTGAACTGGAAAGTATGGGAACAATGTTGTAATATTTTTTTTTTCTTTTTGTAATGACGATTATTTTTAAGTTCTGGTTGTAAATAATTAGTAGATATATTATGTACTATTAAAATAAACAAACATCGTATTTACAACAAATGTTTACAGTCACTATACGCAGACGAAATTATTTCCAGCTTAGCTGGCATCAAACACCCGTTAAGCTGTTTTCATTGCTCAATATTCTTCGGTTATTGTTGACTCGCGCACCACTTAGTTGTTCTCGCGTTAAAAGTGACAGTGACTATTTGTTAGATGATCAACCAATGATTAATCCCATTCCATCTGATTTATCATCGAACCATAACTTCATTTTATTGGACTACTAAAGAATGTGTAGCTCCGTAAAAGCTGTTCTAGTGGACTACACTTTGTTCACTTAAAGTATGTTGACCCTGCAGCCTAGTGAAGAATCGGTGGCTCTGAAAAGAGCCGGTCAAGTAGACTTTCCTTTATTCAACTTTGTCACACAATAAAATGAACGCAAATTGATTCAAATTGTTTGAATATCGTTCAAGTAACCACCCTATGTCGATAAGTACAGGTAAATACTAGATTGATTGATTGATTTATAACCATTTATCTATTGATTACATACGACATGTGACACATCACATCGAAACACTGCTGTTGTGGGCGGGCTCTCATTTAGAGAAAATAAAGTAAATATTTATGAAAAATTAGAAAACAATGTTTACTGTCATATAAATTCAATATTCTACATCCACAATAATGTGTGAGGTGTCATTTTAAAGCCACCATACACTTCTATAAATCTAATTTTCATTTTTGAAAAAATAAACTAGCCGTGTTTTGACCTGATGAGTCAACATTGGAATAACAAATTATTGCATCCATTTAAGAATAGCAGAGTTTGTTTTATTTCTTTTTATTTTGTTGTTCAGCTGATTTGTATTCATTGGGCTATTACGGTTCAAATCCACACATCCCCCGTTGAGGACATGGCCTTAATCTCCCACACAGGAGGTGTGGATTTTAAATGGAGTCACCCATTCAGGTAACCCCACTTGAAATTCACACCCCCTGTGTTGAAGATTAAGGCGGTGTCTTCCATAGGGGGTGTATAGATTTCAACTGGAATAGCCTATTTTTGAACCACACGTGATAGCACGTGGCTACAAGAATGGATACGTATCAGCTGGGTTAATATATGTCACTGCAAGAATAACGGATCATTTTTTATCTGGCAAGTACCCTCAGTTTATAGCTAGAATTGAATTGATGTTCGAACCACATAAATGTGGTGGTCATAGATTCCTTCTTCCGAGGTGCAGGGACAATGGAAATTGAGTACAGGTTTCTTTAGAGAAGGATAATCATACAATGCGTTTTTGATTCTCTGCATTTCTTGGTTATTAAAGTTTGTTGTGGGGAAACGACCCCCTACTTCAAACACCCGTAACGCCACCACTACATTTGTTTTTAACTCTTTAATTCAGAAGCGTTATGATCATATGAAAACAGTTTTGCAAGGTTCCTGACAACTTGGTACTGGCAAATGTTTAAAGTATTCGTTCGTTCATTATCCACAGTGACGTTAGATTTTCAAAATAATACCTGTAAATAAACAAATGAGTCAAACTTGTATCAGCTAGAGGAAATACATAGCTGTTTTAATGACGTGTAAAAACAAATGCAATCAATATTTTAATATTATTTAAAAATAACATTTTTTACACCGAAAACCAGTGGGTTACGAGACAGATTAATAATGATAATGATATGTCAAAACATAATATGGTTGAAAGTTCATTTTAGACAAAACAAAGTATAGGGTATTTAAATGTCAGGCATTCCAAACAACAGGGCAAATTAAGCATTCCAAATTACCTACCCCAATTTTATCCTATACCTATGCCAACATTACTGATACTAATTTTGATTTGATAAAAACAAATCTTAAATTTGCGTTTCCTATTCCGATCAAAGTGGGAAAACAAGTGTGAATATTTTTAGCACAATCCTGGTTAACTTTAGATAACCCAAGTAAAACTGGTTTTATATACATTTTTAGCATATTATAAAGCATCATCATTTTTGATGCCCTGTATAAGACGCACCTCATTATGTAGATTCGTTGAAAGTTGACACGGGCATATTCAGGCACGTTTTGAACTGTGCCCTATAAATTAATATACTTTGTCAACCTCACCGTAGTAAACTTCTAGTTTCATATGGCGAATAAAAAGAAGAGTTAAAAGTATGTTAAGACATATAAAAGCTTACCTTAAAAACCCAACGAGGTTAATTAACCCAAACCCTTCTTTATACAAAGTCATTTTATAGTGTGAGTGGTATGCGAACTTACTGATTTTGTTCAAAATTAATTCAGAGGTTGAAAGCATTGTTAATAATTACAAAATTTGATGTAGACGAATTTGATTTTTATTAAATTTGTGTTTTCTTGTATATTGAAGAAAGGTCAATAAAGTACTGGTTTTTTGGAAGTGTTTGAGTGAATCATCGTTTTATTTTAACGTTTCATTGACGGCACCGGTAAATATACAAATAGATGAATATAGAAAGAAAGAATAAAAGAAAGAAAGAAAGAAAGAAAGAAAGAAAGAAAGAAAGAAAGAAAGAAAGAAAGAAAGAAAGAAAGAAAGAAAGAAAGAAAGAAAGAAAGAAAGAAAGAAAGAAAGAAAGAAAGAAAGAAAGAAAGAAAGATGCTACTATATTATCTTTGTACCTACTCATAACACATCACAATCAAAACGACATTATATTAGTATTTGAAGAAAATAGATTTGACTTTGTAGTAATCATGAATATAATCACAAATCACTTATTTTATTTCGCACTTTTCCGGCGCCTATCCTGACATTCATACATCGCTATTCACGCGCAAATGGAATTGGAACTCGGAATTATCAGTATTATACCGAGGCACTTTTGAAAAACAAACAGCACGTCGTCACAACGTGTCATTGAAACCATTTCCGTATAAGATTTTCTGTCATTACGCATTTCATAACCTTTTCTATATGTAGTTATTAAATCCTTGTAAATGTTACTCCACTTCTATAATATCTCTGAAATACTATCTCGCTTATTTCGCTCTATATGTGACGTCAGTCCATATAACACACATATGCATCTAAAATGAGTGCTTGATGACAGAGATCTTCCCAACCTAAAGCAGTAATCTACTCGATCCTACGCGAGGATAAACTCAGATTGATATTTGACAAATTAGATTTTGATAAAGAATATTTCCGAGTTTGTTTTTATACAAAAGCCAGATCTCCGATGACAAGCCAGTTTTACGTCGTGATTATGTTTTGTATTTTGACTGCGTAGACTGAGATGCATATCTATCTGCAGTTAAACTAAATTGCGACTCAATTTGAATTGATTGCGATTTCCATCTTCCGTATCCATTCAATAATCAATATTCAGCAAATTTGAAAATCCCTTAGGATTCCAGGTGCGAAGATTGACCAAAATATTTTGACGGAGAAATACATTTCATTTGGGATGTTAAAAATGTTTATAACTGATAATAACTCTAGATCTCGGATCAAAAACGAAAGAAAAAAAGTAGAGTAATAAAATTCAAAAATGAGGTCAATTCTGAGTGAGTTCATGACACTAACAGATATCTTTTCTCTATAACTCTTTGAGTGGTACAAAATAAATACTTTTTAGCTTTTTAGCTCATAACTTTGTGTGACGGCAAGACATAGATAATGTCTGATGCCCGGGGTCTGATGACCAGAGCAACATTTTGGAATAACGTTGACCTTGGAATTTTAAGATTGTACAAGAGTAATACTTTTAAAACCCCTGGGATGTGAGACGTCCCTGATACCACCCATTATTTTTAATGCAATTATCAGCAGCATAACCACAATCAATCCTAAAAAGGAAATGCAGCCGAACCCCCTCAAAATCACGCAAAACAGTGGACATTTAACTTCCAGCTTGTCTGGTGAAGAGAAAGGAATATCTCATTTTGCAGTGTTTACGAAAATTGATCAAGTTTATCCATGTTGGTGTATATCTATAACTCTACCATATGTATAATTATTTAAAATGAAAATCATATGCCGAAAGCGGCTCTTGATTTTATCAGTAAAGTATGACGGGCCGAAGTTTGAAAGGGCAGGTCTATTGCAAAAACAAGTTTATCTCTATTCGAAGAGAATAATTATTACATTACAAGTTGACACTCGTTGCAATTTTTTTATACGTATTTCTCCTGAAAAAATAGAAATTGTGTGGGTAAAGTTCGGGCTCGTACGTGTTCTTCCCCCGTTTGAAACGTACGTGTTCTTCCCCCGTTTGGCTGATGACGTAAGTAAATGAAACGGACACTATATCATGCTCTCATCATACAATCACAATCACGTTTGACATTAGCAATAATGAGTTGTACTATTATTTACCATAACAATGCTGCATAACAATATGCAGACTATTGTTCTCATTTGGGGAACAAAGCGTTACACAGTATTGTTACTATGCGTTTGCTTTGTAATATTTCATCCAACTGAAACTATAATAACTATAATAGCATTGCAATATCGCACAGTGAAATCAGATACATGAGTTTGTGGACTTAACACCGTTTATATGCTAGTCTCAGATTGATCACGCTGAAATTCTAAGCTCAATTTTTTTAGCCCAAATATTTCTCATGATATTGATATACATATGAATTGTAATATCACAATTTACTAAAAGTCCCTTCTCGCAGAGCAGGCACAGTCATTTCATGACGTCAATTTTTTCTAGGTCAAATCTGTCTCGTTCGAAGGAACTCATCGCTTAAGTTGGTTTTTGTGGAATATCAATTTTAAACGTCTTATTTTCTCAACAAAAAAGAGTCATTTTCATTGTCCTCATAATATTACCTTGCCAATGATATGATGTTGTCCGAGCAATATACCTGACCTTGAATTCGCAACAGTTACTCAACTCATTGTACAACATTATTTGACTCAAAATGACATGTAACATTGTGTTCTCTTGTTTTGACCATGTCCAAAGATTAAATAAATAAGAGACCCCCGTGTCACTGGAGAAGTGTGGAACGCGCGCAAAATCGACCAATTGCTGTTAACTGCAATCAACAGGTGCAAAATAACTTAATTATTGCAAAATATGTCAATATCCCGTTATTTACACACTGGCATGGGGTCATCAGCAGATATTACAGCAGACATTAATACACAATATCGCGAACTAAAATGGACAAATAAAGTACGTTGAAGGCCATTGCTCCAATAAATATATATGGTTTTCCTTCATTATATCCTGCACATAACTGGTGTATTAACCGTGACTAATTCGTCGCGACTATTAGACTTACTAACTGTGGACTAATACTCCCGTTGGAATACAAATACCCTGCTGGATATGTAATTTGTTGATCACATTTACCTGGGAAAAATCTAGATAAAATAAATTAACGACCTTCTTATTATAGCTGGAGCAAATTCAGATCGTTTTGAATGACTGAATGAAAGAATCATTTTCAAGCAGTTGATATCAATCTTTGTCGAAATACTGGTGAACAATTGAAGGATTTCAAGAAAGCTTGAATTGAATGAGACTCCTGGATGTGCCAGGTTGAAAGGTCCTTTTTCTTGCATTAATACAGTGAGTATCAAAATATCAAAATAAATTTGTTTGAAAAATGCCACTAGATTAAAAATTATGAAGTATTTGGTCAAAATGCTGTAGTTGATAGCCGAATCAACATCTTTTCCTCCCACAATTGTTAATTCACTGGCGTGTGCCCATTAATGAGGACTCAGTGGCTATTTTTGTGAGCCGAGTAAAAGTGCAGTTGTGCAAAGTCAGTTCTTCCACCATATCCACATGGCCACCCGGGCATGGATATCATTCCTCTATATGCAGATTTCAGCTCTCCTAAACTCCTCAACATGCCATTCACACCACGTTTAATGAGAAGTCTGTGCTGCCTGAGGATGTCAACTTGTGCAATTATGCATCACTGGAGTTCATCAAGGTCTGTGAAAACCTTGTGATTTCAGGTAGCCCACAAGAAAACATCCAGTGATGTAAGATCGGGATATCTTCTGGCCGTTCCACTTGATGAATCAAAAGTATTTGATTGAGTTGTATTGAGAAAGCAACATAGCCTCTTCACTATAGTGCTAATATCAAGCATGTACAACAGTTCTTAAAGTGCCAATATTGAGCACATTAGTGCAGTGGCGGGGTGCAGTGATAGCACCATCTGTTACATTTCAAGATTGTTACATTAAGGTTACTCAAGGTTTTAACATTTAGGTTATTTTTTTTTATAAATAGACACAGCCCGTCACCCTTAATGTCACTGCAAGATTAACCGATCATTTTAAGAAGTACCCTCAGTTATAGCTAGAATTGAATTGATGTTCGATCCACATAAATGTGGTGGTTATAGATTCCTTCTTCCGAAGCGAGGGACAATGGAAATTGAGTACAGGTTTGTTATACAGAAGGAAAATCATGCAATGCGTCTTTCGTTTTAGAGTCTCTACATTTCTTGGTTTTTATAGTTTGTTGTGGGGAAACGACCCCTACGCCACCACAACACATTTTGTTTTTAACTCTTTAATTCAGAAGCGTTATGATAATATGAAAACAATTTTGCAGGTTCCTGGCAACGGTTTGTCACCACTTGATCCAAACCCATTTGGTCCATTGCCAGTTAGTCCATTGACACTTAGTCCATTGCCACTTGGTCCAATTACCACTTGGTCCAATTGCCTGTTGGTCCAAAACCCACTTAGTCCATTACCATTTGGTCCAATTACCACTTGGTCCAATAGCCATTTGGTCCAAAACCCACTTAGTCCATTACCACTTGGTCCAATTGCCACTTGGTCCAACAGGCAATTGGACTAACAGGGAATTGGACCACGTAGAAATGGACTAATTACTAATGGACTAACTAGCAATGGACCAAATGGGTTTGGACCAAGTGGCGACATCCTGGGGTTTGTCACCACTTGGTCCAAACCCATTTGGTCCATTGCCAGTTAGTCCATTGACACTTAGTCCATTTGGACCAACAGGCAATTGGACTAACAGGGAGTTGGACTAAGTACTAATGGACTAACTGGCAATGGACCAAATGGGTTTGGACCAAGTGGCGACATCCCCCTGGCAACTTGGCACTGGCATTTGTTTAAAGTATTCGTTCGTTCATTATCCACAGTGACGTTAGATTTTCAAAATAATACCTGATAATAAACTGATGAGTAAAACTTGTATCAGCTAGAGGAAATACATAGCTGTTTTAATGACGTGTAAAAACAAATGCTATCAATATTATTATTGTTAATTGTTATTTTACACCGAAAACCAGTGGGTTGCGAGACAGATTAATAATGATAATGATACGTCAAAACATACTATGGTTGAAAGTTCATTTTAGACAAAAAGCTACAAAACAAAGTATAGGGTATTTAAATGTCAGGCATTCCAAACAACAGGGCAAATTAAACATTCCAAATTACCTACCCCAATTTTATCCTATACCTATGCCAACATTACTGATACTAATTTTGATTTGATAAAAAAAATCTTAAATTTGCGTTTCCTATTCCGATCAAAGTGGGAAAACAAGTGAGAATATTTTTAGCACAATCCTGGTTAACTTTAGGTAAACCAAGTAAAACTGGTTTTATATAACTTTTTTAGCATGTTATAGAGCATCATCATTTTTGATGCCCTGTATAAGACGCATCTCATTATGTAGATTCGTTGAAAGTTGACACGGGCATATTCAGGCACGTTTTGAACTGTGCCCTATAAATTAATATACTTTGTCAACCTGTTCTAGTTTCATATGGCCCGCATATGGCGAATAAAAAGAAGAGTTAAAAGTATGTTAAGACATATAAAAGCTTACCTTAAAAACCCAACGAGGTTAATTAACCCAAACCCTTCTTTATACAAAGTCATTTTATAGTGTGAGTGGTATGCGAACTTGCTGATTTTGTTCAAAATAAATTCAGAGGTTGAAAGCATTGTTAATAATTACAAAATTTGATGTAAGACGAATTTGATTTTTATTAAATTTGTGTTTTCTTGTATATTGAAGAAAGGTCAATAAAGTA
Organism: Amphiura filiformis; assembly: GCF_039555335.1. Taxonomy (NCBI): domain Eukaryota; kingdom Metazoa; phylum Echinodermata; class Ophiuroidea; order Amphilepidida; family Amphiuridae; genus Amphiura; species Amphiura filiformis. The sequence goes on along the minus strand of NC_092636.1, from coordinate 48,117,263 downwards.
CTGTTTTATTTAAAGTGTTTGAGTGAATCATCGTTTTATTTTACGTTTCTTTGACGGCTCCGGTAAATATACAAATAAATGAATATAGAAAGAAAGAAAGAAAGAAAGAAAAAGAAAGAAAGAAAGAAAGAAAGAAAGAAAGAAAGAAAGAAAGAAAGAAAGAAAGAAAGAAAGAAAGAAAGAAAGAAAGAAAGAAAGAAAGAAAGGAAGGAAGAAAGGAAGAAAGGATGAAAGAAAGAAAGAAAGAAAGAAAGAAAGAAAGAAAGAAAGAAAGAAAGAAAGAAAGAAAGAAAGAAAGAAAGAAAGAAAGAAAGAAAGAAAGAAAGAAAGAAAGAAAAAAAAAAAGATGCTACTATATTAAATAAACTTAAATCACTTATTTTATTTCGCACTTTTCCGGCGCCTATCCTGAAATTCATACATCGCTATTCACGCGCCAATGGAATTGGAACTCGGAATTATCAGTATTATACCGAGGCACTTTTGAAAAACAAACAGCACATTGTCATAATGTGTCATTGAAACCATTTCCGTATAAGATTTTCTGTCATTACGCATTTCATAACCTGTTCTATATATGTAGTTATTAAATCCTTGTAAATGTTACTCTGCTTCTATATATCTCTGAAATACTATCTCGCTTATCTCGCTCTATATGTGACGTCAGTCCATATAACACACAGATGCAACTAAAATGAGTGCTTGATGACAGAGATCTTCCCAACATAAAGCAGTAATCTACTCGATCCTACGCGAGGATAAACTCAGATTGATATTTGACAAATTAGATTTTGATAAAGAATATTTCCGAGTTTGTTTTTATACAAAAGCCAGATCTCCGATGACAAGCCAGTTTTACGTCGTGATTATGTTTTGTATTTTGAGTGCGTAGACTGAGATGTATATCTATCTGCAGTTAAACTAAATTGCGACTCAATTTGAATTGATTGCGATTTCTATCTTCCGTATCCATTCAATAATCAATATTCAGCAAATTTGAAAATCCCTTAAGATTCCAGGTACGAAGATTGACCACAATATTTTGACCAAGAAAGACATTTCATTTGGGATGATAAAGTTGTTTATAACTCTATCTCGGATTAAAGAAACAAAAAGTAGAATAGGATATGATAAAAAAAAAATGAGGTAAAGGTCTGATTATACTCATGACGTTAAACAGATATCTTATTTTCCTCTTGCTGATTATTGCTCTTTGAGCTTCTTTGTGTGGTACAAAATAAAATAAAATCGCTTTTTTTGCTCTGAACTCTGCACTTCACATTTCCTGGTCATTTATGACTAAATTATCATTGTGTAATAACTTTGCCCTTGAAATGTTCGAATTGGACAAGTGTGACAATAATGTTACAACCCTCCTCGTCAAATCTCATTTTATACAACCTGGGATGTGACACGTCTTTGGTACCACCCATTATTTTATGAAGAAATTAGCAGCAAAAAAATCAAGTGGCAAAACCGTCAAACCTAAAAAAGGAAGTTTGCAGCCGCAAGTCGGCCAACCTCAACATCACGCAAGTTAATTAAAATTTAACTTCATGCTTGTTTGTTGAAGAGAACTAAATATCTTACGTTAAGTTAGTGAAGGAAGTCAGTATAAATAAATAAATAAATAAATAAATAAATAAATAAATAAATAAATAAATAAATAAATAAATAAATAAATAAATAAATAAATATATAAATATATATTAATTAATTAATTAATTAATTAATTAATTAATTAATTAATTAATTAATTAATTAATTAATTAATTAATTAGTTAATTAATTAATTAATTTTAATTAATTAATAAGTAAGAAATAAATAAACAATAAATAAATGAAAACACACGCAACATAATACTGCTGAATCTTGAAGCAACGTTAACACCAATGCGCTCTTTCCCGAGCCCGGTTATACGCGTAAAATAAATTCATATTGGTTTAGGCATCATTGTAAGAATTTAGAAAAGGGTCAGATTACGACCTGCATGACACTGCATGGCAAGGCTAAGAGGCCACTCGCGACAAGTTTGTGCATAAGAGTGTGACAGTGACAGTTTAAGTTTAAGGTAGATATAACCAAAGTGACACTAAATTTTCCCTGTTCACATTAAGGAATCGGATATTAACGTTTGCACAGTATTTTTGTGGGAACTGAGAGTACATCAGACATATCGAATTGTATTCTGAATACGAGGAATGTCCTTCTGATATCAAATAATTTTATTTTGTGAAATTCGCGATATGACAAATTATTAAAATTTGATATTTTTTTAATTTTTGATATTAACAATCCTCGAAGTAAACTTTCTAAATCGAATGATATGTAGGGCCTACAAAAAAAAAAAAAGCCGACGATCAATTGAAAATTTTGACCTTTTATATTGAAGATAGGCCCTATACTTTTTTCCCTAAAAGAACTAATCTGCCTGTTTACGTTGTTCCTTAAGGTGGTACTACACCCCCTGATAAATTTTGTGACTAATTTAGTATTTTTCTCAAAAAATAACTACACACTGGTAACAAAAGTTATGTAGGCCTATATTATCATGCCACGTCTCTGGTACCACCCATTATTTTATGAAAAAATTAGCAGCAAAAATATCAACTGGCAAAACCGTCAAACCTAAAAAAGGAAGTTTGCAGCCGCAAGCCGGCCAACCTCAACATCACGCAAGTTAATTAAAATTTAACTTCATGCTTGTTTGTTGAAGAGAACAAAATATCTAACGTTAAGTTAGTGAAGGAAGTCGGTCTAAATAAATAAATAAATAAATAAATAAATAAATAAATAAATAAATAAATAAATAAATAAATAAATAAATAAATAAATAAATAAATAAATAAATAAATAAATAAATAGATAAATAGATAAATAAATAAATTAAATAATTAATTACAATTAATAAGTAAGTAAATAAATAAACAATAAATAAATGAAAACACGCGCAACATAATACTGCTGAATCTTGAAGCAACGTTAACATCAATGCGCTCTTTCCCGATCCCGGTTTACATCCGCGTAAAATAAATTCATATTCGTTTAGGCATATCATTGTAAGAATTTAGAAAAGGGTCAGATACGACCTGCATGACACTGCATGGCAAGGCTAAGAGGCCACTCGCGACAAGTTTGTGCATATTAAGAGTGTGACAGTGACAGTTAAAGTTTAAGGTGACACTAAATTTTCCCTGTTCACATTAAGGAATCGGATATTAACGTTTGCACAGTATTTTTGTGGGAGCTGAGAGTACATCAGACATATCGAATTGTATTCCGAATACGAGGAATGTCCTTCTGATATTTTTGTCAAATTCGCGATATTATACAAATTTTATGACAAATTATTAAAATTTGATATTTTTTAAATTTTTGATATTTAACAATCCTCGAAGTAAACTTTGTAAATCTAATGATATGTACATAAAGTGTACGTAGCTTGGATGAAAAGCCGACGATCAATTGAAAATTTTGACCTTTTATATTGAAGATATACTTTTTTCCCCCAAAAGATCTAAATTATGTTGGTGTTTTTGTAGATCCGAGGCCGTCGACGTCGGAACATTCACGGCGGGCCTTGGCGAAAAAAACATTTGGATCAGCAGTGGACAATAATTTTATGTGAACTGGATGTGCATGTGAAGAAACTAAGTTCATGTTGCCCAAAAACTAATCTGCCTGTTTACGTTGTTCCTTATAAGGTGGTACTACACCCCCTGATAAATTTTGTGACTAATTTAGTATTTTTCTCAAACAATAACTACACACTGGTAAAAGTTATGTATATTATAGGGGCAAGGAATCCAAAGACAAGGGGTTCATTATGTATGTTAAGAAATGAGGTACATTCTATCGGTACCTCTTTTCTTATCATAAATAACGTATCACTTGTCTTGAGTCACTTAAATTCCAGCGTAGTAACTGGATTCCTTGCCCCTATAATATACATAACTTTTGTTACCAGTGTGTTATTATTCATGAGAAAAATACAAAAATAATCACAAATTTAACAAGGGGTGTTAGTACCCTCTTAAGTTAATATAAACATGCGTTGATAATTGTTTTTATAATTTTTTCCGCAACTCACCACCCCCCCCCCACTTTTTAAATTAAGAGCACACTGGGCCAAAAAATTGCGGCCAACAATTCACAAACTCAGTCGGTAAAATATATTTCTGTCGGTACATCAACAAGTTGCCCCCCTTCCACAGGTTCAAAAAAACAAAAAACCTGGCTACGCCACTGTTTAAAAAACAATAAAACAATCGAAATATTACAATTCAGTAAAAACATGGAGTAACTGCCTTGAACCCCAAGCCTAAAAACTTGCATTTTTGGTGGACCAAAGAAAATATTCTTGACATTTTAATTCCTGAAGATGTACCCCAGAGCCGTGGTAAACACAGGATCGTGGCCCAGATCGTGGTATCCTCTTAGCTCCTCTACTAATTAAGGCCTAATTACAAAGAACCTCGTAAGATCACAATCAAGGTAACAATTTTGATGGACAAAACAAAAACACTGTAGACATTTAGTTCAAGATGTGAGATTTTGTAAACACATAAACGTGCGCTACTCTTAAGGGCTGGGGTATGAACGTTTGGACAGTATTTATTTTGGGACATTAGAGCACATCAGACATATCGAATTGCATTCTGAATACGAAGAATGTCATTCTGATATCAAATAATTTTGGTTTTTTGAAATTCGCAATTTAATACACATTTTATGGCAAATCATTAAAAATTGATATTTTTGATATTTAACAGTACTCGAAGTAAACTTTATAAATCTGATGATTTTACTTAACGTGTATGTAGGTGGGATGAAATGCCGACGATCAATTGAAAATTTTGACCTTTCGTATTGATGATTTGAATTTCGTATTTTTGTGATTTTCAAAAATGAAAATTATTTGATATCAGAAAGACATGCTTCGTATTCAGAATGCAATTCGATAGGTCTGAGGTGCTCTCATGTCCCACAAAAAATACTGTCGAAACGCAATAAACGCTCATTTTAGATCCCTTAAGGTTACTTTTAATTATGCTTCTAATGCTACAAAGATCTAATTAAGAAGAACCTTGTAAGATCACTAGAATTAACATTTTTGACGGACCAAATAAAAACACTAGACATTGTAAGATTTTGTAAACACAGAAACGTGATCTACAGAAAGGTTACCAGTACTTTTATTTCTATTACAACAAAGGCCTAATTACCAAGAACCTTGTAAAAGGCACAAGCACATTTCACAACGTGTTCTACATTATTATTTTATTGCTTTTTCTGCTGAAAGTGACTTTCTACTCATTTATAAAATCTAAAAAGGACTCAATAAGTCGCAATTAATTGTAATTGTAACATGTTTGAGGAGTCTTTTTTTCCATTTTTTCTAAACACCAACACCTTTAAATGGCAAAGTTACTTTTGATGGGGATTTTAAATTATTACGGATAGGCCTTCATAAATAAGGGTATATGATCAACAATGGATTCCTCATATTTGGGTTACAGTGGGGTTACAAAAGGTGGATTTAAGGGATAGATGACATGCACCCAGGTCATGGCCACCCAAAAGCGTGGTCTGCTAAATCAACAGGTGCCTGGGAGCATAGTCCAACAGGACCAACACAGATCTGAAACCAGGATCTGCAATTCCAGAAAGAAACATCAGACAAAAGCTGTAGAAATTATTTCAAAGCACTCACGTTTGTGGAGGTATATCCCACGAGTTGTCAATTTCTAATGTCTGTATTAAAAGAAGGTCAAAATTTGACACTATTTGGATATATTTACACGTTCAAATGGGTCAAATTTTGACAGACTGCCATGCCATCAATTCAAAAAGTCAGGTTGCAATACCGTTGGGCTGCATAGGCACTACTGCAACTCAACATGCTCAATGGAGAAGGTTAAAAATCATGGTACAATGGCCTATTCTAGCTTTAAATATTCTTCCATGCGAGAAAAATGATTACGACATGTGCCAGGAATTGATAAGGCACCCTGCGGAGCTGCCCATAAATGAGGCATTTGACTATATGACCGGACGCGTTATTTCTTTCTGCAACCATAATGGGCCGCAATGTGATAACACATAGTACATACATGTAATTATAGGCCTATGAGGCTAGATACAACACGAGTTTATTACCATTATTATTTCCTCTTACTTAATAAAATAAAAAGAAATCGATAGAATTAAAATTCTACAACGGTTTACCCGGGGTTCGAACCCACAATCTATGTATCCATAGTCTAATGCTTACACGACTGTGCTATGATTCGGTGTGCCAGAAAGGTGTTTGTTTATGATACTTACTGATTACGGAATAAAGTGCATACACATAGGCCTAATATACTATTAGTAGGCCTACTAGTATATTAGTACTAATAAATACGAATATAACCCTAACCCTAACCCTAACATTAATCCCTAATCCCTAACCCTAACCCTAAACCCTAACCCTAAACCGGGCCCTAAACCCTAACCCTAACCATAAGACCCTAACCCTAAGACCCTAACCCTGACAATAATGAACCTTGCCTCGGACTATGCGGTTAGTGATATATTGCGGCCCATTATGGTTGCAGAAAGAAATTAATCCTTTTTCAAGATTGAAAAAGGCCCTCTATGATCGTTTTCATTTTCATAACATGGTATAGGCCAACATGCAGGCTTGGAAATGATAACTTGGAACCAAGGTCTATTTACATGTACAAGTAAAGCAGGCCCCGGTTCACAAACTTTTCCTTGCAACTAGGGGCTATTTTTACTATAAATTCACTAGTTTTTGAATCCATAGGGTTAAACAAAATAAATTAACATGAATTTCCATCATGCATAAAGTAATCACAAAGCTGGTGCAATGATCATGATGATATGCAATCATAATGTGTACAATATGATCAACATTGTTAAAAATATGATATTTCGATCAGAATATAACCCGCCAGGGGTAGCACTAGGTTGCTTTTTGGGGTCCCGGACCCACCAAAATAGAGTTCGGACCCCCCTGTTTTTAAATTTTCTACAAGTTCAGGGGTCCCTGCAGACCGCCAGTTTTTCAAGCTAGTGCTACATGTATTGCAGACATACGCTGTATTTGTGCAACTCGGACTCACCAAACTCTACTCCAGACCCCCTACTTTTTAATTTTCTGCAAGTTCGGGGGTCCCTGTATGCGGACACTGGAGTGTTTAGTTCTAGCGCTACCCCTGATAACCTCTGATGACATTTTTCAGTAGATATCCACGAAAAAAGCTTATTTCCAAAATTTCTGTTGATTCCGTTTTTGGGTTTACGAGTAATGCATGATTATGTGTATTACACTGTTCCATAGGCCACTGTTGTAATACCAGAACAAAATTCAAATTTGGCGATATTTTTGCTAAACGAATTAATCTGCAAGAAATATTTGGTACATAAACAGTATGTAACCAGAGGTATCCAGTGGTATAAAAATCTTAACTTTTTTTGAAAAAAGTGGGGGATGAGGCTGTGGATCACGAAATGCCCTTTTAAGTGACAACCAGGGTTTTTTAATATAATATGAGAGCTAAATAGTGCCTGGCTCCCACATATTTCCAAGCCTGCATACACGATAATAAAAAGTGATTATTATGAGGGAATATGACAAATTACCAACAGACCTTACAATAAATTTGTGAAAGGTTAAAACCATTTGAGTCAATTATCTTTTAATATATTTTTCATTTATTACAGACATGAAACCAATAATGAGCCAATAATCTGTGAGAATGTCTCATTCACATACATGACACTATATTAGAAACAAGGACTATGAAAGTACTGTTTCATATTTACTGCTCAATAGCTCATACACAAGAATGCACCAAAATGTCAAACGAGCTTTCAAATGCGGGTCACCCATTTGAAATTCACACTCCCTGTGTGGAAGATTGAAGTCATGTCTTCCATAGGGGGTGTGTGGATTTCAACTGGAATAGACCAATGTACCGAACTGTTATTATTCATCTCATTCTATTTTCATCATCATATTTTACCTTTGATATTATGTGACCCATTCCCATAAGATTTCTCAAAACATGGAATATGTCAAAATTAGGGCTCTTTGATATAGCTATAAAAAATGGGAGCATCTCATGAGTCTGTAGGGTCATTAGTCCAAAAAGAGTTCAAGTAAGGGTTTAGGGAATTTCAGGTTAGGGTTAAGGATATGGATAAGGTTATGGATATAGTTAGCATTAGAGTTATGTTAGTTTCAGGGACATGGTTAGGCTAGGATTAGGGTCAAAGCCAGGGTCAGAGTTAGGATTAGAGTCAGTGTTATGGTTAGGGCTTTGGTTATAGGTTAGGTGAAATTTAGGGTTAGGGTAAGGATTTGTAAGGATTGGGGTTTATATGACAATGGGTTTTCGGACTAATGACAATTTGGACTATTAACCTGTAACCATCAAAATTAGTCAATATTCTTTCATAATTCTCCTTTTTTTCTGAATTATAGGCCTATTTGTGCACTAAAAACTCATCTTTAAAAATTGCATAATTTGCTATTTTTTTCTTTTTAAAAAGCCCTGTATCCCAAAATTACAACATGTTCTGGGTTTAGTGGTCACATATGCTATTCCATTAACTTTAACCTCTGAAACAGGGGGTGAAAATTTCAAATGGATTCAGCCAATCAGGTAATCCCATTTGAAATTCACACTCCCTGTTTGGAAGATTTCAGTCATATTTTTCCATAGGCCCTGATAGGGGAGTAGTAATTTATTATAAAACAATAAAATATTGCTATAGAATTGCAGATTCATACCTAGTGGTAATAAAAGAGAGCATATCAAAATTAGACTTCATCTGATGTTATCTGATCAGGTTGGTCTCTAGCCATTTCCAAGAAACATCATATCGGTTGATGACAAGCTCCCAACCAGTAAAATAAACAAATGTTGAATTCGAATTTTAAATTGCTCTCAAATTTTGCTTCATTTACATAGTATGCCCTTAAATGACTTGTAGTTATAAACAGAAAAACTAGAAGGGCATAGCCTTGGGCATAGTCAAGTTTGGTTCTTCCTTCATCTGCTAAGACTTCATTGACAGATTGGACAGCTTTATCCCCATAGCTGTATAATCCATGTCTTGATACTAAGCTAACTCTGAACAGTGGCGGCAAGACGGGGGGCAAATATTTTCTTGCCCCCCCCACTTTTGAGTCAAAACTCCCAAAATCACGTAAATTTCCGCTTTTTATGCGGCAATTTTGCATAAAATTTGTTGATTTTGCCCCCGAAAAAAAAAAAAAAAATTTCTGGTGCCGCCACTGACTCTGAGTATGAATACATGAATGTAATACCCAAACTTCAAATTACATTAATCAAGATTTATAAAAAAATATAACCAACAATTTCATCCGATCAAACCCAATACAGCTACAATTCACATATGTGACTCCTCGCCACAACTGAGCCCGGATGTCGCCAATCATCATTTTTGAGATATTCAACCAAAATATTCTGCTTGGAATTAGCTTTAAAATGATGTATATCATGTCTATAGTACTTGACATTTAAGTAGTGAAAAATCAATAAAACAGTCAATAAATCCTTTCTTTCCTATTGTTTATTGTTAAGTTCGATGGAGCATATCTCAATAGTGGCACTGGCGACATCCGGGCTCAGTTGTGGCGAGGAGTCACATATAGAGAATACTACAATTGAATGACCCTTCAATTTGCAACATGAAGATATGAACATAAGTTTCCAACCTCGCATATCACTGCCACAGTTAATATGGCAGACAAAATCACCATGGACACATCAATAGTGGAGAGTCTTACCTAAAACCATGATTTCTCCGTGTTACAAAATTTAAAATCCGTGTTACAAATTGGATGATTTCCATGATTTTCAGTTTTCCACAATAAAGGACTGAAAAGTTTTAAAAGTGTATTTTGTCTTACCTTTTACTATATGGCCAGAGTCTTGCATTGAAGGCCTAGGAGGCCGGTCGACTGCATATCCGTCAGTACACGCTTTTCAATACGGAATAAATGCTAACCTCATCGTGACATCATCCAAGCAGCAAAGTTCATTTCCCATTGAAAAAGTGTGTATTGACGGATATGCAGAATTGCATTCTGAATACGTTCTGCTAGAATTAATGCTAGAATGGATTGTTTAATGGTTTTAAATTGCTGCTAAATAATCACTTTTCTTTTGTTTTATTTTGCAAATCAACACAAAAGGTAGACATTTTGCACAGTTTTTCACTATTCTGTGGCATTTTCAAATTTCTGTGAGCAAACCCTGAATTCTGTGAACTTTTCTGTTTTTCCATATCACAGAGAAATCATGGCTTTAGCCTTACCCATTTATCGAGGTGGTGTCATTTGAGGCGGTACCCAATCTGATGGTAGGTAAAAAGATATTACTTATGCCAACAAACATAAAATAGGTTTGTCTCTGTTTGGTTCACAAAATCTTTCAGAAAACTTTGTTTTCCTCATTTGTTCTTTCTTTTTTCTTTGCTTTTTTCCATTTTTTTTATCCACCAAAATCATCAAAAAGTCTAAAAAATAATTGAAAAATCTGTATACCGAATTGTATTTATACACTCCTAGATAGTGAGAACCATTCAGATCAAGTCTTAGTAAATTACTAGCCGTGCATAAATATTGTATAATTGCACAGGCGCGCACTCCGCGTAGTACGAGCAGTGCGTTCGGACGCGTTCATTTTTCTTGCGGGTGGATGGATTTATATTTGTTTGCATTTTCCAACATTTTTAGTGACAATTTTGTTATAAAAATTGCAAAAATCACAAGATTTTTTGTCGTGTATGAAATAGGTTAATAAATATGAATCACTTGTTGCTCAACATCTCAGTAAGCATGCATTATTTTGTACAATTTCACTCCTAATAAGTGATACGCATTTATTAACCTACAATTTATATACGAGACCAGAGACAAACTTTATTTTTCCCTTTTGGTCAATATCAATTGCTTTCTATAAATTATATATATATAGCTATATATTATGTGATAAAAATTTGTGCGATTTTTGTGCACTCATCAATACATCATAATCAGTTATTGGACCCTGTATAGTATTTACAAACTTCTAGTGTTCTTCTATTAGTCAATCAATCAACTGATCATTCAAATAATCAACTAATAAATAAATAAATTGATTAGTCAATCAATCAGCCAATTGAGTGGACAATCGTTCAATAAGTCAAGTCAATCAATCCTGGATGCATATCCCCTCTGTATTGTACTCTTTAAGTTCAGAAATTACTGTTGATACTTCTTCAAAAAAAGAATTAAAAAAAAAAATTTAAAGCTTAGTGATTTATAGTGCGCTACGCACAGGCACAACGCCTAGACGTTGATCCACAAGCCTCAGCACACTTTACAGAATAACATGATTGCAAACAAGTAGTTTGTCCTGTGAATGATGTTTGCTGTGATCAGGCAAAATAGGTCTCTTTGTCACCCAAGGACATTTGAGGGAATTCCAGAAATTTAAAAAAATTCCCTCCACATCATTAAAGGCCTATTCAGTGATTTGGTCATCCGGAGGATCATAAAAATCATCAAAATTCAGATTTTGGCACCTTTGTTAGTGTCACATATAGATGTGCTAACATAGCTTGCTTGTGGTTTTAAAAGCCAAAAGGTGTGTATTAAAGACAACATGAAACATTTTACATCAATCTGTAATTTCTATACTTTTAAATATAGAAGTGTAATTTTTCACTTAAAGGCCCATTCAGTGATTTGCTCATCCGGACGATCAGATTTTGTTGATTTTTATCATTGTCATAGATGTGCTAACATAGCCTGCGAGTGGTTCAGCCGAAACCTGTGTATTTAGGGCAAAATAAGACATTTTACATGAATCTGTAATTTAGATACTGACAGTATCTACATTAGCTACATGTATTTGAATGGGGCTTCAACTTCATCAGTACTGCTGTTTTCTTTGTTTTTTCCAAATTTGTCATTACAAAAATACCAAATGACAATTTGAATGACTTATCCTTCACTTTAACAATTTATAAACAATTTTAATTTTTTTACACTTGCACTAGGATCACTGAATGGGTCTTTAAAAGTAGTAAATTAATTACATGTATAGGAATGGGCTTCACCTTCGTCAATACTGTTGTTTTGCTTGGTTTTCTGCCACATTTCTCATAGCAAATATGCCAATGATAAATTTAATGACTTATCCTTCACTCTTGGGCAACTTATAAATAATTTAATTTTTGACACCCTCACTGGGCTGGGCCTCTAAAAATCATTTCCCCCAAATCAATTCATTTTGCTTAATCAGTTCCACCCTGCATCATAACTTGCTGTTGCTAGCATTAAGAAGTCCATGCTCCCTGAGAATTTTTTGTAATTCTCCTTCTTCAAACATTTCTTGAAGCTTTGTACCTCCTCCGACATATTTGTGATTGATGAAAACGCTTGGCACTGTTGACACACCAGTCATCTCACGCAGAATATCCTACAGCAAAGATGAAAAGGAAAGAGAAAATGATTTATCACGTTTTGTTAATCAGAAAGTAATACTTGGTCATCTGAGAGTAACAAAGGTATGGTTGTATTATAGTAACGATAGCTGCTTTGTGGTTGTATTACAATAGCAATAGCTGCCTTGTAGTTTTATTGCAATAATGACAGATGCCTGGGCATGAGTTTGATATGTCACATGTAAGGTTATCAGATAATTGTCTTCAAACAGTTGCGTGTAAATAGTAACAAACTTAGACCTGAGTACCTAAGGGACCACCTAGGTTTCATTATCATTGAGGTATAGGACTTTTTTTCAGAGAAGAGCAGGTAGGGCGAATTCTTGATTATATTTCTACATGTTCATACTGCATACTCTGAAAATCTAAGAAAATTAGCACGTGTCAGGTTTCTTAAAATCACATTTTTGTTCCTAAAATGGGGGTTATAGCACCCTCAATGGGCACTCTCTCCATAGGGCTACATGTAAAGACCAGTTATAGAAAAATGGCCCTAAAATAAAACTGACTCGTTCATTTTTCATCAAATTTTGCATATGACGTAGATTTAACATTTGGAATGTAATGCAAGTGGTGTCGTTGCTGCTCTTCTAAATTCATTTATAAAATGTCCGCCCCAGACCAAGGTGGACAGACGGGTACCAGATTTCCTGGATATTTGTCCCATGGATCATATTGTCATTCAGTGCTTTCCAATACCCCTTGCCCACATTGTAATGTACATTTTATTGGGATTGTACCCATATAATTTTATTTCATTTAGCATCTAAAAGAGCTTGCAACAATTAAAGTAACTGTGTTTGCATTCAACTATTGAGACAAATAAAGCTGACAAGAGGAATGGTATATATGGTAGTTTATAAAAGAAATCATGAGGCTTGATATAAGGGGTGTAATTTCTGCCCTATACCATGTGCATGACTTTTTACATATTATTGGCTTTAATTGAAGAACCACAAAACCTATGGAAATATAATATGATTTAAGATCAATGTATTAATATTAAGAGGTATACATGTACTTCATTCTTTAGTTAAATGGCTAAAGCTGAAAAAATACATGAACATTCTACTATAATGTGGTGATGAAGTAGATGGAAATGTAATAGGATTTGTCCATGCAATTTGGCATGGAAATTTCAGCATTTAGGTCACTTTTTCTTTGAAAAAAGATGGGATGTTTAATAGATACATGTAGATAGGATAAATAATTGAGCAAAGGCTGTCCATTTGATTTAGTGAATAGCTCCTCTATGAGATTTGTTATCTAGGTATACGGTCCTGTGTCATAGTATTGATGCATCTAGAAAATGCACTACACTTGTGACAATCCATACTTATTATGGGTACCTTACTTCTATACATGTAGTCCATCTGAAGCATTAACAAAAGGCCAACAGAGGGCAGCATGATCAATTTGGTACTGATGAATCAGGGGTTATATAGCCCCAAATGCTAAATTTACAGTGGCATAGCAAGGAGGCATTACCGAATAGGGGGTGCCACTGCTAAATTGGCCAATTCAGTATAAATTCTGCACCCCCCTTATATATATACTTATTATACTTGATCGCTTTAGCAGAAAAGCGAATCACACGCATGATCAGTGTACAAAATTGCAGATGTATTTGCATACTGAGCATGTGTGTAATTCACGGTTTTGCAAAGCGCCTAGGTATAGACTGACACCTTCAGTTGGTCAACGTTCACTAACAAGCATTCTTATTCAATGAGTGCGTCTTGTAAAGAATTCACGTAATTTGATTGGTTTTCTGGTGTATAATATCTCACAATAGTTGATAGCGATATTAGTCAGCGGCGGCCGCCACGCAAAGGCTGCACGCTTGTTGCTCCTCAATAATCGCTAGCGATAATGCGTTCACAGATACACGCAGCGAGAACTAAGAACGCGATTCGGTGGCTTAGATGTTCTTGATGGTTTCGTTCATTTAAAACAACGGGGATGTTCTCACAAAAGGAACTTTATTTTTTTCTGAAAAAAGGCAGTTTTTCTCGCAAAAATTACATTAAAACTGAATAAGAATGAGAATCGTAGTGGATACCGGCTGCGCCGGCATCCACTACTCAAAATATTGGCCAGCCCATCCATTATGACACGATATTTAACTATGTGTAATATTTTGAATCCAGCTCAATCAGGATTTCGATGTAACCATTCAACTAATTCCACACTTCTTGATGTATCTGATCATATTCTTCAAAATATGAATAACGGAAAGCAACTGCCGCTATTTTTCTGGACCTGAAAAAGGCATTTGATACTGTAAATCATGAAATTCTTATTAGTAAATTGTATAACTATGGTATCAAAGATTATGCCTTAAATTGGTTTGTCTCATACTTAAAGAACAGATCTCAAACCGTTAACATCAATTCATCTCTGTCTGACTTTAAACAAATTAATATTGGCATTCCACAAGGATCCATACTGGGACCATTATTATTTATCATTTATGTAAACTCGTTGCCTGATAGCACTTCTTCTAAATGTATTATGTATGCAGATGATACTACCCTGCTATGTAGCTCATCTGACCCTAGTATACTACAGACTGAAATTGACAGAAATATGGACAGTATTGCTAGATGGTTTCATGAAAATAAGCTCACACTTAATATCAAAAAACTAAGCTTATGATATTTGGTACTAGGCATTTACTTGATAACTTTGATAATATTTCACTTTCATATTCAAATAATGTTGTGGATAGAGTAGATTCATTTAAGTATTTAGGTGTAGTGTTTGATCCCCAACTAAGTTGGGACAATCATGTTAATCGTATATCATCCAATATTTCCAAACGCATTGGTATTATTCGCAGAGTTAAATATTATCTTCCTCCAAGAACACTTAACATGCTTGCCAATGCACTTGTAATGCCACACTTTGATTATTGCAGTACTGTTTGGTCAAATTGTAGTGCTCATTTATCCAATTCTCTTCAGATACTGCAAAATAGATTAGCTAGGATTTTGCTGGCTGCTGACATAAGAACTCCAATAAATGACTTAATGAAATCTTTAAATTGGACAAAATTGGATGAAAGGTGGAAAAATCAGCTTCTTGTTGTAGTGTTTAAGTGCCTTCAAGGTTCAGCACCATCTTATTTGAGTTCTCAATTTATTTTTACTGAATGTATGCATACAAAAGGTACTCAGTAGTCAATCTTCAAAAACTTTAGTTGTTCCACTTTGGAAGAACACTCTGGGTAAACGTACATTTCACTATAGAGGAACTAAGTTGTGGAATAACCTTCCAGTTGGTGTGCGTTTAGATTATGACTCTTTGAGTCTACACATGTTTAAAAATGCTATTGTTTAAGTAAGATTCATAATCGCATGATTGTTTTTTCAATATGTTATATGTATTATTTGTAATTTTGTATACTTATTTTGTTAACATTTTGTATGTAACAGTTATCTGGACCTCTTGGGAGACCAGTACATATGTATTGAAAGAGCTATCCAGAATAAAGAAAGATTAAATAAATAAATAAATAAAATAAAATATTGGATAGGCAAAAGACAAAATCCTATCATTTATTCTCTAATTAAACACAAAATGTGCGCAGTTGGTGTTGACAAGGATTCAGTCTAGCATGAATATTAACTTGGTTTTATATAATGAGTAATTTACATGGGCACAATTACTCAGCCAAACCTGGCAGAGTCGGGTCCGGATGTTCCATGGAACTACACATTAAAGGCCGTTCTCCCAGCAGAGAGATACAAACAGCTAGCATCTAGTTTTACCTGTATATGAAAGGCATCGTCTCTTTCTTCTATTTCCAAAACCTTCATTTTATTTACTCCAGCTTCTTTCAGCACATCTTTAGCCATCATACAAAATGGGCAATATGATTTTGAGAAGACCATCACCTTATTGGCATCTATGAGAGATTTAACTAAACTGTATGGGTAAGAAAAAAATGAGTAGAAATATTAGAATTAGAATTACTTTTTTGGTAATTGAACCCATCCGCATTGTTTTCTGGAATTGGTCCATATTTTTTTTTTCTTTTTCAATCAATTACCAAGCAAACACAAAAATTTTTAAATGTTATATAATATATGTGTTATAAACATATTTTAGTTTGATTACGGCATTTTAATCACATTTAATTTCGAGTTATATAAAGGTTTATTAAAACATTTTCTGAACATTTTTGTGAAAAAAAATGGCAAACACTTTTTGGAACATATTTTGTCAACAATTTATAACAGAAATGTTACAAGGTTTTTTAATGTTATTAAAATGTTTTAAACTGTATGGGTAAGAAAAAAATGTGTAGATTACAATTAAGAATTATTTTTTGGTTCTTGACCCCATCCGCATTGTTTTCTGGAATTAGTCCATATATTTTTTTTCAATCAATTACCCACCAAACACAAAAATGTTTAAATGTTATAATAATGTGTGTTATAAACAAGTTTTAGTTTGATTACGGCATTTTAATCGCATTTAAATATAATTTTGAGTTATATGAAGGTTTATTATGAAAACATTTTCTGAACATTTTTGTGGAAAAAAATGGCAAACACTTTTTGGAACATATTTTGTCAACAATTTATAACAGAAATGTTACAAGGGTTTTTTAATGTTATTAAAATGTTTATACCCTTTATATAAACCGACATTTAAAAGTTTAGAACATTTTGGTATAGGGCCTACATATGAGAACTCGTCTATAGATTATTCCCAGTGGCGTAACCAGTGGGGGGGGGGGGGGCAGCCCAACACAAAAACAATTGGGAAGAAGAGCAACAAATAGGGAAGGGGGAAAAGGGGAAGGAGAGAAAAAGAAGAGACTAGGATTACGCGGTTCGTAATTAAGGTGGCTCCACATAAAGATGTGTAAATAACAAAGGTTTGTAAATAAAAATAATATTCAATATGCAAATAAGCTCATTAATATTCATAAATATGCAAATAACATGACACAAAACTATACTACAGCACATCAGGCCACTATATCCAATCACCAAACCAAGTTTGATATAATATTGATGGTTGAGCATGATACCATAACATATCGGATGAGTCATAAAAATATCGGACGAGCCAACGGCGAGTTCGATATTTGTATGATTTAATCCGATATGTTATGGTATCATGCGTAAATAAGCCATCCAATATTATCATTATTAGGTTTTCTTAACTCCTAATAACCCTGAAAACATAATAATGAAGTTGATCGGTTATTGTGTTGGAGCTGGAGAGTGGATTAATGAATTTGCTTCCGCCCGGATAAACAAACAAAGAAACAAACAAACAAACAAACAAGCAAGCAAGGAAACAACCATTTGGATGATTACATAAGCCCCACATATAGCTAGCCCAAGTTGAGTGCCGGCTAATTTTATTATCCAATTAGAGGGCTGACTGGGACACAATCTTTTAGCTAACACAGGGATCTGGGAATAGGCTAGGGGCGGTACCCCAAAAAAAATTTTTGTTTTTTACTCTTTTGATGATAAATAAAACATTTGTGGGAAAAAATTTTTTTTTTAAATTAAAATTAATTAGTGCCGGTTACCCCCGACCAGCACCGACAAGCGTGGCTATAACCCTGCACATATATGTTTGGGCCAAAAAGGAAAGAAAAGAGGGAAGAAGAGAAAGGGAAAAGAAAAAAAAAGAGGGAAGAAAAAGGGAAGGAGAAGAGAAAAGGGAAAGAAAGAGGAAGATTGTAAAACTTGTACTCTGAAACACTGATTTTTTAGCTTGTAATGCCAAAAACCAGGAGCTTCCGGTCCCCGCCAGGGCTTTGACCTGGACCCCACCAGGGGCCCTAAGGCGGACCCCTGGCACTCACCCATTTAAAGTTTCGCTGTAAGCTGCTTGCACGATACAATTTTTGCTCAGAAATTTGGAAATTTGTAAATCTTGTCCAGAAAGGTCAGGTCTTGTTACGCCACTGATTATTCCTCTCACTGGCAGAGTTCAAGGCTATAGTATCAGTGGTCCTAGCTCGTTCACGTAGCGGTTCCATTGTCCCCTTGCCTGGCGATCGGAGTGTTATCGTCAGAGCACCTCGGACTACAGTGATCCCAGCAAAAGTGTTAAATTGTAGGAATAGCTTAAAATTGAAGGATCTACGTCAATCAACATGATCAAATTGTCATCCGTTGACCGCTATCCTGTCAATCGACATCTAATTGGAGGTTAGGCGCAACTTAGGGTTAGGGTTAAGGGTTAGAGGTTGTGCAATAATTATGAGCCCTGGGCCTGGGGGAGGGTAAAATTGGGGGCGCAAGAAATTTTTGGCGAGCCGAAAGGGGGAGGGGCAAGCAATTTTTGGCAAGCCGAGAGGGAGGCAAGCAATTTTTGGCACACATTTAGGGGGCGCCTTTTAATAAAATGCTCTAGGAAAATAGTACGGAAACGCTTTAATATGCAAATTTTCCTGCTCGCTGTGCTCGCATAATTTCCATTGTTCTCAGAAAAATTCGGGTTTTCTACCTGTGGCGGTCTAGCTGAAATCCCGGGGCTGAAATACAGCAAGATAATGTCTGATAGTAAAATGTAAACCTGTATTTCTGATCATGAGACTGATGAGTGAAATTTAAGCTTCATTTTATCATTTTATAGTTTCATTTTCAGTGACAGTGATTTTAAAGTTTGATAATGTGAACATAAATTGATCAATGCTTCACAAAACCCCACAACTCAATTACAGCTAGGTCAGACTGCTTACACATTTAAAAATAAAATAGGGTAGGTAAGCATGGATACGATAAAGAATCTATTACATAAAATAATAATTTTTTACCTCCTCACGGGCGCAGCCATCTTGGATTTGCAAAGGATTATGGTTACAAAATATTTTAACAAAACTTGCTTGGGAATGGATATAAAGGATAAATATGCCATAAATTAATATAAACTAAATAAGAGTATATTTAAGTATCCTGCTATAATACAGAAACGTAAACATTTACGATATAAATAGATGTTAAGTAGAAATTTATTGACAGTATTTCTAGCAACACTGACTGATCTATAAATAAACATTTTTGCGTTCCTGACAACAGTGACATTTTTATGTGAAAGAAAGACATAAATCACGATATCAAAGCATAAAATAACGACGGCAAACAATCGTAAGATAGGTAAGGTAATCAGTATTATGTAAGAAGTGTGCTTGTGATTCTTGAGTGAAAGAGCAGCTTTGTAATTGCTGTTAAATCGAACAATTATTCAACAATTTCATAGAATGACGAATTCGGCAACCTAGCAGTGCTAAGTTTAATTAAAAGTTTAAGCTTACAGGTAGACTGTCGACATTACTTTACAAGTTTGAGCATGCAAAAATAGATGATAGTTTACATGATAGTTTTTAAATGTCGAAAGACTTAGCGTATTTTTGGACACATCTGCGCATTCTCTTGCCCTTTTTTTGTCGGGCTGACGTGTCGTGACATCACACACTCACAGTGTAGGTATGCCAGGTGAATTCAAATTTGCCATCAAACTGCATCATTTTACATATCAAATTAAAGCCCTTGAGTAAAGAAAGCCAACACTGAAAACCTTTTTGTCATAGCACTTTCCGTAGTATATCCAGGCTGGACACATCACACTACCGTGTGATGTGTCCAGTCATCGCCGAACTCGCATATAACATGGAGAGCTTAGCATAACGGCCTGCCTATTTACGCTTCCTGAAAACACTCTTGCACATAACATACAAAACCACAAATTCACTAACTTCAACTTGCACTACCGACACCATGAAAAATATTTTAATTATTACCGATCCTTCAGAATACTTGCAAATATTGGCAGTTTCATAAAATCCTGCTGCTGAAAATCGTAAATTCCACAATCTTCTGTCAGATCCAGGTCAGTAATCACAGGTGGGCGAATCTACCAGCGTGACAAGACCAGAGATAATAAAAAGGATGAGAGGCCACGCCGTACAAATAGCTAGCCTGATTGGCAAGCGTCGCCGCTGGCCAGATCTTCTACGGTCGTGTATGATGAGTAGAGACCATAGAGCCCTATATAGGGCTCTGTGGAAGAAACGGTTCCTAATTTTGAAGCCATGGATAATATATTCATTTATACGAGAACCATATTTTTGTACCAATCACAGAACAGAATTTCACTTAACTCACAGCTGTCAATCATTCTTGTGAAACGTAAGTCTCCGCCTAGTATCAAGGTCTTCTTCTGCGCATTGGTTGTGCGCATTAACTAGCCTCCAGCACAAATCCTGTGCACACGATCAGGTTGGATGGGCGGTTTACGCCTGGTTTACATAACAGGAACTGCGATGCATCCTAAACTGGATCGTTTCCGTGTATTCGCATTGCATGGTGGGTAATCGCCTGCCAATTTGCGTAGCTCCACGCTCACAACAGTTTAAAATCAACACAGGTAAATCCATATAAAAATTAACATGGACACAAAATTGACATAGCTTATGTAATTCAAATAATAAAATAATAAAATGTAATATTATCATGATAGATGCACGTTTTATTAAAACTTGAAAAGATTATTAAGTCCAATAATTTGTTTGTGTTAGCTTGCACGAGTCACAAAATGGCGACCCATCACGCATTTTCTGCATGTGCCGACATTAGTAACTCATAGTGACTGTCCTCAAACTAGCGCCAGTGTGTCTCAGGCCTGATAACGACCCCAGGTAATTTAATGCAGAAAGTTTTCTTGCGAACAGCTGCAGGTGACAATTAAACAATGAACACGGCTTGATAAATGTACATGCGTGGGGAGGCTTGTACGTCAGCTGACGTGTTTTGGACATGTTCGCGTAAAAAGTGTTGTTTTTCTTCATGAAAAATACCAGCGATGACCAGTTTTTTGTGGGCTATTTGATTTACAGGTATGTCGGTTCGTCATAGGGTAGAAATGATAGCTGTACAATTTGTATAACATACAGTTTAACATAGGCCTAAACATTTATGGGCACAAATCGACCTTCCATATTATGCACAAGTATGTGGAAGTGGCAGGCATATTTCCGTAGCAAAGTTACATCTTGTCAAAGATTGACTTTCATCAAAAAGATTCTGCTAGCAAAATTCCCCAAAACAGCATTACGGGGGTGTTTCTAGATCTTAGTCTCATGACGATAGCACCTTTTTTAATGGAACTGCTATCAAAATCTCTCTGAAATTCCATGTGCGAGTCTCTCATCACCAAAAAAATCATATATTTGGGTCAAGTGAAGTATAGACAACATATTTATGAAGGTTTCCTTCTTAAAAAGCTTCTTTTTAATTTCAATGTAAATTTGTATTGCCGGTTTAGGCCATTTTGACTGACTAACAAATGTGTTAACTGAGGTTTCCCTGTCATACCTACACAGTGACACAGGGGAAAAGCCAAGCCAGGCAGTGTGCGCATGTGCAGTTCCTTCCTCGAGCTGGTTGCTGTAGAGGTTGTGCATGAAATTATTGATTGGCTTCAAACAAATTGCTCGAGAAGTCTAGCCAAGAATTTGCTCACCGATAGCTTCACATTCTAGGCTACACACTCGGCAGTCCACGCTTTTTAATGTGTGCCGGTTCGAAATTCTGAAAATTGGTGAAAGCGTGGGGGTTTAAACTTTTTGGGTAAAAAGCGTGGACTGATATAAAGCGTGGGATTAAAATAAAAAGCGTGGGGCTACTTCCAACTTACAGTATATTTTTATTGAATGATAAAATAATCATAGTTCCAAGAAAAATCGCCAAAACTCACACACAATGTCGCAAGATAAAATTCCATTTGATGCAGGCTTGCGCTTGTTTACGAGTGTCCAGCGCAATGTACACAATTTATTTACAATATCCTCCCCGGAAGCCCTGCCAAAACACCTACGTCATATGCAAATGTCAGATTTACCATGACGTGTTATTTTTCTTTACATTAATCGTATATGAGTGACGTCATTAATCATGCATAATTGATTGAGCGAAGCAGCACGGAAGAAGTAGGATAGTCGCTGAACTCAGCGCAAGTCAAGTTTCATGACAAGAATTAGGGGTTCATTCATAGGATTGAGGGCATGATCGCTGTTTATGCCCGAGGCGTGAGCGATAAACAGCGATCATGCCCTCATCAGCGCTAAACAGCGATCATGCCCGAAATCCTATGAATGAACCCCGTTCATACATACCCAACATTCTTAGCAATTCAATACAGATGAAAATAATAAGGGTTTACAAGTTTAAATGGGCTATTTCATGTTTAAAAGTGTGCACTTTTCAAAATGGTGCTTCAGCATTTCTGGTTACCTGAATTTGGAACATTATATAATGTGGGTGATTTTATTAGATGGGTGTTATGGAGGAGAAGCTACAGGAGCATTTTCATTCAATTCTGACAACTTTTTAAATCAGATTTTTGCATTTACATGCATTTTCAACACATTTCTGGAGTCCCACTTCATATTTTGAATGTCTTGCGAATGATTTCTTAGGAATATAAATAAGCCTCCTTTGTAGCTATTGCTTTGGTAACAAAGTATGAAGCATGACAATGCAATGCAAGTTATTTGGCATAAATTGGTCCAGTATTGCGAAATTTATGACCATTTTTGTAATTATGTAGATTCTGCTTAAACAAAAAAAGCGATGTCCTCTCCAAAACAAGTACCGGTACTATCAAAATTGAAACTAAATTGGTAGTTCCTGCCAAAACTTGCATCTGTAGAATCTTCAGGGTGTTCTGCAATCATAAAACAGGACAATTAGTTCTGAGGATATTTGTATAAAATATCACAACCTGCCAGTTTTGGTGTCTTGATTCCGCGTTAAAAGTGTGTCCACTCCAGAACAGGGGTAAATCGGCAATTGACACAAAATCAAGGGTAAATGTTTCACTTTATTTTAACAAAATTAACCTTCTCCTTCCCTCTAACAAGACAAGGCATTAGTTTTTAATCACAATACCGTACTCAAAGTACTCAAAGTAGCCAATATCTGATGATATCATGTTGTTAAACAGAATGTCCTCTCCAGAACAACCAAAAACTGTGGTCCGTAACAGCTCACAAAAAGCATGACATGTACTTTTATTTCAAGTGAATGTTTCATCTAGATATTGACAACACATCTAAAGTGAACATTTGTAGTCAGAAACATCTATTTTCAAGATATATGTTTTGATGGTGAAAGTGTGAATTTCATGCCTCACCAAATAGCTGTGACCTATGTCTGGATTTACAGGAACCTTCATTAAAAGTAAAATACAAGAGATGGTATGCTTTTCTAGCAGTATTTGTGTGTAATAACATCTGATGAAAACTTTTAGACTGATGAAGATAAGTGTGCTGCTTGAATATCAGTGAAAAAAAGTGCAAAACTGATTGTTAAACAAAATGTCCTCTCCAGACACCCATACGTTGGAAAGCTCAGAAAACACAAGTTCTACCGAAAAATATGGGAACTTGACAATATTTAATTAAAACACATCAGAACTAACATTTATGATAAGAAAAATGATACACAAGAGGATGTATACTGTTATAATAAAGTAGAGTTTCATGTTTTTTCAACAATCGTTTAACTTGCTTCTGGATTTGCAGAAGCCCGCACTTTAATTTTTAAACAAAAAATGTCAAGTAGAATGATTAAAAAATGTGTATTATCATCTGATGAACAATGTAAACAAATGCAAATAATTTTGACCCATACATTATTTGAACTACATAGCACTGAAGTGGTTAATGTTGTTTTGTTAAACAAAATGTCCTCTCCAGACGCCATGCATTTTCCCATTGAAACTTTAGTGATGAATTTAACAATGTTATTGATGATCCCACGCTCTGAGATTTTGGAATTGAATTTGGTACATCATGAAGTTCTAAAAATCATAGAATTTTTATGAATTTAAGGACTTCTAATTTTGAACCTCTGTGGGACTGTAAGTGTACGCTGAACGTGAAATAGCCCAAATAACATTTCCATACCGTTTTCCTTCATAAATTGGAAGAAAATGAGTAGGCCTACTTGCAGGAAGCAGCTAGGCTCATGAGGTCAACGGCCGGGAGTCAATGTGTGATACGCGTCATCATTCCCCTTAATCATGTCACATATGTAACATGATCAAGGGGAATGCGTCACATCATACCTGTCGACCCTAGAAAGAGGACATTCAGAGCATTCAGAAACTGAAAACCCCATGTTGATACAACTTTTCTTTGGCAAGTTACGTCAATTTATCAAGCGCTGAAAACAATAGAAAATAACATATAAGAATTTAAACACTTTCTTTGCCAATATCTCAAAATCAATGTTAGCGACATCCGACTCATTTCCCTTGATCGTGTCACGTATGTAATTATATATCGCAAATTTTAAGAAAATCTTAATTTTTGTGATATCAGAAGGACGTTCCTCTTATTCAGAATGCAATTTGATGTGTCTCATGTGCTCTCAGGTCCCACAAAAATACTGTATAAGCGTTGCTATCCGAGCCCTTAAGGATGATTTTAAATGTACATGTACATTATGTATCATATGTCCTTTGAGTTTGAGTGGTGGGCTCTAGCATTGAATTAACATTTTTTTAATACTTTTTTCTGTTTTAACACTTTTAGTGATCAACATGAAAACGGAGTGACATACAAGCAAAATATTTATGTAAGAAACACTACATGTATACACGGTATTAAAAGAGCTTTATCATTGTCAAAGCAAAGTAAAAGACTTGTCTGTTATCAAGATTCAAGATGATGGAATTAAATCTCACCCGCAAGGACTATCTCCAGGTAAGCAAAATGTCCTGTCTCGGACACATGTTGATTCACTCACAGCTGGCCAAAGTTGTTGATTTTTTTATTTAAAAAAAAATCGGATTTTTTAAAATTTAAATCAGATTTTTTTAATTTAAATCAATTTTTTTCCAAGAACTGCTATATCCCATGAAAGAGTCAAAGGTCAGTGGAATGCTATTCACATGCACAATCCTACCAGGTATTTACAAAAAAAATCAAAACGTATTTTTACACATGAAAATTTCAAAAAATAATGGGAAAAAACCTGTTGAATTCTGCACCTTGAAGATGAATTTTTGGCAATAGATAGAGGTATTTTAATTGTATCCAAAAGTTGTAGAACCATTAGGAATGAAATATATCAGTCAATTAAGGGCAGAGTAATGGGAGAGAACATGGACCTTTTCGAGCTTCATTATTTCTGAATTGTATGTCCAAAGTATATAAAACTATACATTTTTGGAAAGGAAATGAGTCAAGGAATCCCATGGTGACGTCAGATTTGTTTAAAAATCTCAAGTTTTTGAAAAAATCACAAAAATTCACTTTTTTACCCCAATTTTTTTGTGACAACTTAGAAAAAAATCCGTTCGGAGTAAAAAAAAATCAGCTGGCTTTTCATGAAGAAGAGACACAAACTTAGGGAAGGTTTTTTTATTTTTTTGAAATTCGTCTCTTTTTTCGAAATATTGAAAAAGACATGTGAAAAAAGCCATTTTGTCACTCTATTAAGCTAAAAATTGCACATAATGGTGTATATTTTTGTTTAAAACAAATATTTTGAAAAAATGAAAAAACCTTCCCTAGACTTTGATGTACTCTAAAGGATAGTGCAAAAAGTTTACCCTTTGCTTGCATATTTTTCGAGTTATCTTGTCACAAAAATCGCGCAATATTGTCAAAAGACAAATTAAAGACAAATTTTCTGTGAAAAAGGTTAAAATTTGGGGTGACAATCGTAAGTATTGCTCCCTTCCGTTTTGTTTCTGGGTTCAAATCCAATATGGCGGCACCCACGTAACAGGATATCACAGTAAAAAACTGCAAAGTATCATCTGTAAATGCATTTTAAGCAAGAGTGTGATTTTGTGAAATTCTACCATAATTTGGCAATGAACTGGATGAAAGTTTAAGTTAGAATAGGTTTTGTCCATGAAGTTTAGCGATCATGCCGGCCAATACTGACATGACTAATGCAAGTTTTAAAAAGTGAACTCTGAGAAATCGACGTTTTAGTAAAAAAATGTCAAAATTATGCACAAAACGTCCTTAAATTTTAAAGCGGTAAGACTTTCACACATGTAAAAGCTGTATCTGGTGCATGGTCTAAATGTGCATCTTTTGCACCAATGAATCTATAATGTCTGCTTTCAGTGCGTAAAATTCAAAATAATTAAAAAATCTAAGTGGCATTTTGACTGCAAATTTTTGTTTTGTTTACACCACATTTGCTGGCGTTAACAACATACCGAATGCGCCTTGACTGCGTTGGACATGCTGCGCAGAGTTGCGCGGCGATCACGCATAACCACGAATCGCACGCGTAATCACAATATTTCGCATTAGCGCATTTCTGACTCATTATTTCCGCCAATTTACTAAGCTGTCTTGAGCCATGTGACTTTTAGAGTTGAAAAGAGTGAAATAAATCAAGCAAAATATGAATAAATATTAGCAAGTTGTATTTTATCAGTTTCAAGTGAAAGAATACATCTTAGTGTTGATAAATATCAAAAAATCTCAAATTCGGTCGTGGACGAATGTGTCTTCCATTACTCTGGCCTTAAGAAAGAAATCAACTTGCATTTATCAAAAATGGTAAAAAATGAAAAAAGTTGATTTAAATCAGTGATTTAAAAAAAAAGATTAAAATCGGTGTGATTTAAATCAAACAACCCTGCAGCTGGCTCAGTGCTTCCAAATCATCTCAGTACCAAGGCATGGCAAATCAAACAATAATGATCACCTTGTTATTCTGTTTATAAGACAAATTCTTTAATTGTGACTTTGTATTCAAAATTATTTTTTACACCAAGCAGAGCAGAGAATGGTACAATAGTTAAGTTCAGAAACAAAAGTGACTTTTATGCTCTCACTTAGATTATGCTTCAAGAAAACATAAATGAACTTGACTTTTAATTCTATATTTGGTTACACTGCAAAATCGAAAAGTCAACTTGAAGTCACGTTTGAATAAAAGAAAATGTGCAGGGTCATCATTAGAAGTCGAATATTGAAGACGAGTTCAAAACGTAGCATGGGATCTTGTTTACACACAAATGAAGTTCAAATTCAAAACTGAAGGCTCTGCCAAACAGGGTTCCAGATTTGAATACAATTTTGTATCGTATACTCATGGTAAGACTCTTAAAGATCACAGCTATATATTCAAGACTCTGACTAGCCCAATTGCTTTGGAAATAGGATCAAGAGGCTATGTTATGCCCATCAATGTTTGAAAGAAATCTTGGAATTAAATTACTTTTAAACAATTCAGATGCAATCTATCAAAGCTGCAATCTTTTGGCTGTCCTTGTTACATTTTGCAATTTTCATTCATAACTGTTCAGGAAATCTTTCAATTCACCCTTATTAGAAATTTTTGATCTGTATCATTATATGGTGTTTTATACAATGTTCTATTATACTCATGTCTTGTGTGCATGCCACCACCTTTTGGGGCATTTACAAAAATGTATATGTCTTTTTTAATGAATAAAGTGGTGTAAATATTAAATTGTAATTTAAACCATTATATTGTTAATTTGACCGCAGGTGGGAGTGACGTCCCCAAGAACAATGAAGCTACTTCCTGAGAAGAAGTCCAAGATACAGCAAAAGATAGCAGTAGCTGACCAGACTGGAGTGCTGCAGTGCTTTGGACTCAAGAAAGGAGAAATAGTGGTGAGTATATTTGTACAGTTTTAATCACTAGCGATCACCCGTCTTGCGCGGTCAGAGTATTTCGCGGTTTGTAAATTTTTTATATTTTGTGAACTTGTAAATGTTTTATTTAATGTGATTAATGGTATGAGAGGAGATTATCATTTAGAAATATAATATGTAGTATGCTTTCCATATAAATCAATGGCTTGAAATTGCAATTACATCGTGATCGAAGCAAGTCTTCTTGCCACCATATCATATCCACTGTGAGAAGTCTTGCCCCTGTTTGATGCTGGCCGCCCTGATATTTAAGATTTTTATGCATTTACAGTACTTAAAGAGCAGGGTAGGCCTATTCATGGTAAATAAAATTCAGTGGTTTAAGAGGCAAATAGGCAATTGCACCATATTATAATTAGCACTATTAAACTATAATACCCTCCTCACTTTGCTACACCAACAGCCTAGGGGCGCTTTCATTAGATTCTCAGGGTGGGGTAAGAAGTTTAAAAAAAAAACTTCACCCACTACATGAGCAAACCCCACCCCCCCTGAGTATCAAGTGGTGCGTCCCTTATAGGTATGAGATGTTCATGATGGCAATCTTGACCTACAAAAAGGACATTATGAGATGTTGACAATCTTCCAAAAAGGACATTTCATCCTTTTGAGTAAATGTTGACTTTATTGATGTGTGATTAATTAGGTGTTCATACACAGTGCCTGGTATTATATAATACTGTGTGATTGTATAATAGGTAATTCAATGACCATCCAG
Source organism: Amphiura filiformis (assembly GCF_039555335.1). Classification (NCBI taxonomy): domain Eukaryota; kingdom Metazoa; phylum Echinodermata; class Ophiuroidea; order Amphilepidida; family Amphiuridae; genus Amphiura; species Amphiura filiformis. The sequence continues at coordinate 48,088,316 of NC_092636.1, read as the reverse complement.
ACTACAGACATAGTATCTTCACACCAATGCCAAAACAGAAGGCCAATTTCAGGCTATGTCAACATTAGTGTATTGTGTTGGCGTGAAAAGTTTTAGCATGCAGTGCGCTGCCAGTGCCTTTGAAACTAATTAACATAATTTGACACCCTTAACGTAAACAAAAGCAAAATTAGACGTTTTATTGGGGTGCGGACAACTTTACTCTCATAGCATAAAAATCCGTTTTCGAAATAATGTAAAAGCGTAGAAGTTTTTAGCCTTACCAATTCGAAAAACTCAGTAATTTATTATAGATGTTATGCCTGAAAATCGATATTTGTGTTAATTTTCACTCCAAATTGAAGCTACTAAAAAACAAAAAACAAGGTTTTTCGCCATATGTATGTCCTAAATTCCAGGCTGACTATAGCTTGCTTATTCTAAGAGCCATTATGCGGACACGATTGTAACTGCCATATTGCATCGAAAATAATTATTATAAATGCTTTGAGATCAAGTCATTGCGTAAGTAGCCAAATGGTTAGAGCACTGGACTTTGAATCCCCGGTAAGAATCCTTTTTGAGAAAAGGTGGGTTTGATTCACCGGGTGGTTGAATTTATAATATTTATTGCTTTTCTTCTTTTTCTCATTTTTCCTTCCTTTCTTCCCTCCTTTTCTCTTTTCTTTCTCCTTTTCTTTTTTTTTTCTTTCTTTCTTTCTTCCTTTCATGTTCATTTCTTTCTTTTTATTTGATTGATTCGCTCACTGTAGTGATTGATTGTTTTTTCACTTTATATAATTCAGAAATATATAGACCTAATAAGTCTTATACATGAATATTTTTCAAATTTAATATTGGTTGTTGTTTTTGTTATTGTTGTTGCAGTTATTATTGTATTATTATTGCACAATCAGGGTAATAGCTGCATTGATTTATTTCACCAAAGATATCAAGGATAATTTAAAACAATTTTTCCAGACACAGCGGTCTAGCATCATGGGAGACCGGGGAAGTGCAGTGCCCCCAGTCGATTTTAAATTTAGAAAATCCAATAGGAAAATTACCGAAAACAGCTTGTGCCCCCCCCCCCACACTCCCCCACATCAGGCCTGTTGCAGTTCCTCATAGTTAATTCCTCCTTATTTGTTTGTGTTTGCAGCCATTATTCAAGACTCTGCCAACCCACAAGATCACAAGACTAGAACTGGGAGGGGTTCTCGGCAGCCAACCTGACAAGATCTTTGTAGCTACAGGGTCAGAGGTCAAAGGTTATACCAAGAAAGGGAAACAGTTTCTTGGCTTTGATACTAATCTGACAGAGAGTATCAAAACAATGTAAGTTGCTTGCTTAAAATACATTTTCCTCCAAAAAACAGGATCAACAAAGTAACATCTATAGGCTTGTGTAGAGATTCCATATACGGCAGTAATAACTAGTCGTACTCCCAAGATGTACATCAAAATTTAGAAGCTAAATTAATGTTTGGCACTTTCATGTCTAATCTCAATGATTTTGTTCAACCTACTGAACTAAGGATGCTATATCTATATTCTTAGCATGTCCCAACTGTGTAAGAATGACAGTTTTGCGAGTGTGACCTTTTGCATTTTAAAGAAATTGTAGCTGACCGTATTACTATTATCTGTAATAAACGCAAAAGGGGGCCTTTATTAAAGGCAAATTTTCTGTGAAAAAGGTTAACATTCGGGGTGACAATCGTAAGTATTGCTCCCTTCCGGTTTGTTTCTGGGTTCAAATCCAATATGGCAGCACCCACGTAACAGGATATCACAGTAAAAACTGCAAAGTATCATCTGTAAATGCATTTTAAGCAAGAGTGTGATTTTGTGAAATTCTACCATAATTTGGCAATGAATTGGATGAAAGTTTAAGTTAGAATAGGTTTTGTCCATGAAGTTTAGCGATCATGCCGGCCAATACTGACATGACTAATGCAAGTTTTAAGCTACTTTCACAATATGACATTGAAACATCGGTCACTTTTTAATTGAAAAATCATAGGGGCCGTTTATTAGAGGGAGATATTTATTACAGACAATAGGCAATACAGTATTTATAAGTGCATAAATTAAAATAATATAAAAGAAGCTGTGTCTCATTCTAACTCGGCTGCTTCTTTGTAATATAATTTTCAGCCAATTTCAAATTATCCTTGGGTACTGACTCAAGGTTTAATGTGATATTCCTTAGATGTACATTCATATCCTAATGAAAATTCCTTACATCAATAATCCCTTATATGTATAAAGTTTGTTCGGCTTATATGAGGCAGAAAAAATAAAACTCATAACACTGTGTATTGATATCAGTGTTGTAGTCGAGGACCTCATGTCCGAGGCCAAGGCCAAGGACTTGGTGTCCGAGGCCAAGGCCAAGGACATGGTGTCCGAGGCCAAGGACAACCCTCCGAGGCCAAGGACTTTTGTCTCCGAGGCCAAGGCCAAGGACCAAGGACTTTCATAATAATGAACCATACTAAACCACGCCCGATCGGAAGTCATGTTGTCGTCAACATAAGGCAATTTTATATGCACTTTAACTAACGCTGCACAGTAAGCTTATTTATAGAACTTTATAAGGCCAAGTAAAATAAAAAACATGTTTCACGTCCGGGTTTTTGAAAAAAAGGAGGAAGAGGGGGCTTTTTATTTTTTATCGCAAATTCAGTGTAAACATCCATAATTAGAGCTGTTTTAGGCTAGCGTATACAATAATGCCTTGAAAAAGGAGGAGGCCTCTTTTTATTTGTTCTGAGAGATAGGCCCCCTCTAACTAACACAAAAAATAAAAATAAAATTGAAGAAACCTCAAAAAAGGAAGCGGGAGGGGACGTGAAACATGTTTATTTTTTTATTTGGCCTAAAATAAACATGCCTAAAATGGACTCTTTATCCTAGTTTCAACCAACAAAACCCAACTTGTTCATTATATCGATTTGTTTCTTAGTCTTAACAACCCAAAAGTTTGATGAAGTCCTATAATGGAAAGCACTTTCGCTAGAACGCTAACCCCCTCCACCCTCCCCTTTAACGCAAGTGTCAAATATCGAAAACTCCAACCTGTATAGGATACAGTGCCGTCGCTATGGTGGATGGGGTCCGACAATGCTAGGATATTGATCACATTTATGGAAGAAACATATATTCTATTTTATTTTAAAATATTTTCTTTGTACCTTTTTGGCAAAAAAAAAAAAAAATAATGAGGACTTGCTGGATTTTCAAATAAAAAAGAATCGGCTGCTTACAAAATTAAGTTACAAGTTGCAGGTTGCAAGTACTGTACACTATCTTGATTTAAAATCATTTTGAAGCAACCACTGTAAAATTTCAATATACTTCAGAAAATACTGAAATTTTATATTAAATCCTTAAAAAAGATCAAGACTTTTTTTTACAAACGTAATCTGACTTTTTGACCCCCTCCCTCCCTAACGGAAGGACTTTCGTTAATAGGACTTCAAACTTTTGGGATGTTCTAGACAAGTAGGCCTAGTGAAGATTACAATATAACACACTTATGTGTTTTATCCGCATACCTACGGTACCATTTTGATGTTAATCAAAAGCTAGACAGTTATGTGGTACTAATTAAGTATATAATTATGTGCGACAAAGCAGTCTAAAATGGGCACTGATCTATCTTAAGATCAAATGCAGCAAAATGTAGCTGATGAGATTAACCAAAATCTAGATGAAATTCATTTGATCACAGTTAGGCTTACCCGGTAATCGAAACATGTCATACAGAAAGTGTCCAATGAGTTTATTAAAATATCTAATGAACCTCTTGTGCCTATTCGATATTCCTATTTTAGGAATCATATTGGCTGAGTGGAATTTTAATATAAAACCACATATTTAGCCTCCATGTGAATGTTTTGCAAAGAGCAAAGATGATAGTGCACCAAAATATTGACAAACTGTTTTGTATTTCAATCAGGTACAATAAAAAGCTATCTTTGTCATGTTTCTCTAAAAAGTTTTAATATATAACTAAACAGCAGATTGTACTCTTTCACTCTTTAAACATTTGCCTGCATTTTTGATGATTTTGCCTGTCCTTGTCAGGTCCTTGTTGTCGAGGACCAAGGACTTTGAGGTCCAAGGCCAAGGACTACACGTCCGAGGCCAAGGACTACATGTCCGAGGACCAAGGACTTCAAAACCTGTCCTCGAGGAGTCCTCGAGGCCAAGGACAGTACTCGAGGACTACAACACTGATTGATATATGATGACGTGCACGCTGTTGGTCGCAGCGCTCACCAGTGTTGTAGGTCTCGAGACCTGGTTTTGCAGTGTCTCGGTCTCGGATGTCAAGGTCTCGGAACTCTAAAGTCTCGGTCTCGGACCTCAAAAGGCTCGGTCTCGAACATTTTTTTATTCGAGACCTGTCGAGACCTGAAAAAAAAAAAGAGATGATTTTCTGTTGTTATTCATTATTTATTCCTTACCCTAAATTTCAATGAATGTTGAAGAAATTGTTAAGAATAAAGATATCATTTTCATTTTATAAAGTTAAAAGTTATAAGTAAATCATAAGTGAGCATGTTAGGATGTGAGCTTCCAATTTCAGTTCATGATTAAACATAGGTGGGCAGGTGGCGGAAGCGAGGATCCCACTAAACTCTTGCAAGGGGGACATTCTCCACAAAAGCATAATAAATGAACAAATAGTTGCCCTGCGCAGTGTGCATCTTCTTTTCAGCACGAAAAACACTGTGTTTTGGGCCCAAAATATGGTAAAATTGCTCAATTGTGCGCGCTTCGCGCACTGGCGCTTCACACACTAGCCTAATTTTGCCTCCACTATAGCCAACATTTTTGAAATTTTCCCCAAATTTGGAAGAAAAATTATAAAAATTAAGGCAATATGCGGGTCAAAATTTCTTGAAAAGTTGGTACAATGATGGGTTCCCTTTCAAATTCTCAGCGGCACACCCCTACCCAAACCAAACTTGAGTATCCCGGGATTAAACCAAGGTCTCGGTCTCGGTCTTGGTCTCGGAACTTAGAGGTCTCGGTCTCGGAAGGGGTGGTCTTGGTCTCGGAAGGTTTGGTCTCGGTCTCGATCTCGGATGGGCAGGTCTTGGTCTCGGTCTCGGACATAGAGGTCTTGACTACAACACTGGCGCTCACGCTAGTTGTGCGTTGCGCACTGTGTGACTATGCAAATTTACGCGAGCGTGAGTTGGGACTTTATTGATGCGCGCAGTAACAAAAGCCGAATAATTTCCGCCTTACATAAGCCGAACAAACGTTAGTAAAGGCATCAATTTATGAAATTTAAGCGTTCAAATGTCTTTCCATGTTGACAGGTGGGTATGTGGCAGCCATCTATTCCTTGGAGGCAGCTATATTTTCAACCACTACATAGACTGTAAAGATGAAAACTACTATTTATGTAGTGACCGCATCAATGACGTCTCCTGCCTACCAATGCCCAGAGTGACAGAGGTCACACCAGTCCTGGCCTGCCAAGACAGAGTATTGAGAGTCATTGAAAAATCTAATTTACTTTATGAGCTGGAGGTGTCTGGACCACCCCAGACTTTATGCGTATATGCTAATGATGGAGGTAAGGTCGTAGAGGGCTATTCCAGTTGAAATCCATACACCCCCTGTGGAAAACATGACACAGGGTGTATATTTCAAATGGAATCATGCATTCACTAATTCCATTTGAAAGTCACACTCCCTGTGTACATGTAGATGATAAGGTTATGTTTTCCATAGGGCACCTTTGTTTTATAACCACTAAGGTATGGAACATTTTTTGTTTTGGTTATATAGCCCCCTCTTCAGAAATATTTAATTATATTCACTAGCGGTCTCCCGTCTTTCGCGGTTTGTAAATAAATTCAATGTAACAACTGTATCACCACCCTCCGAGTTTTTATTGCGAACAATTTTACCAACTTCCTAATTTATTCCTTTTAATCAACTTCATGTCATGCACTTTAAGCAACATCTTTGTTCCCCCTTGTTGTCTCCTATCCTCCCGTTCTTTCCGCTGTTCCCCTTTAGCTCACTGCCCTCTTCTCCCTCTTATCCGCTCTGCCTCTTATCTGTCCCTATTATCATGGTTTTAGTACTTCTTCCTAGTCAACTGCTAAAAAATTTGTGGATGTGAAACATGATAAAATACAATTTTTAAGTCAGTATAAGTAGGTCCTATGCTCAAAAAATTGATAACGGCTATTGATTTGTATTTTTGCCATTTCCGCAAAGTTTGATGGTCACCTATGCATCGCGGATTGTTAAATAATATCGCCAACCCATGGCACCCATGCACCCTCCTCACTCATTTTGATTCTCCATGTTTATTATTCCCACTTGCTTTAGAGGCAGCGTGTTGATACGTGATGTCGCGAGATGACGCGAACTAAATGATACACATTTTTTTTTTTGACAGGGCATGTTAATACGCGAAGACGCAAGATTTTTTTGTTTGACGCGATGTAGTTATTAGGCGGACATAGTAACTGATTCTATAATCTTCATCTCCATAGACTTTACACTTTACATGTAAAATGAAAAAATCCATTAAAAAAGGATCCCATTTCAAGTTTGTTGCACACAATGCAAATTGAGCAAGTACACAATTATGCAATGCACTAGCTTTCGATAGGGCTATATAAATTATTTTTTCATCTATTGTATGTTACTGTTATCTGAAATAAAATATAATTTAAATGTCCATCTGAAACATAGGTTAGGGGTTGTATGGATTTCAACTAGAATAGCCTATTATGGATATAGTTGTATTGGAACTTGATGGAAATGATCAGCATTATGTACCAACATTTACCAGGTCATTCAATGGTAGTCATGAGTCATCAGGGCTAACTAAGGTCAGATTAGAAGGAATACAATTTTAATGAGCATGTGCTCTTTCCATACTGGTTAATCACACTCCCATATGATTGCCCAAGGTATTTTATGAAAGTAGACTTGTTGCTCAAGAACTGCCTTGTTGAGTATATTTTAGAAAAAAAGTATTTGTAAGTTTGCACCAAATATTCCACCAAAATCCTGAGTGCATGACAAGAGTATTAAGATCAGAACTGCATGGACATGTTCACTGCACATTTAAACCCTCCTCCACTCCCCAGGAAATCAAAAGGTAGTTGTTTTAAGGGTTTATCAACAATAATACAGTGTAATTGTTTTGTTTCATTCATTTACCACAGGAGAGGATGGGGAAGAGATGTTGTATGGGACAGCTGATGGTAAAGTGGGACTTGTGCAACTCAACAGGTAATTGTAATGTATAGTTGAGACAAATATTATGGTGCAACAGAATGCATGGGAAGCAAACATAAATTTTATTTCAGTTTGAAAATGTTGAGATTCAGTTTACCTTGCAAAACATTCAAGATGATACATAATGTAGCTAGATTCCATTAGGAGAGGGTTTTCAGCAATAAGAAAAATTGTGTTTCAGATAATATCTTTTCTTGAAGTTTTTGTAAAGTTTGTAAGTGATAAGGTCAGTCAGGGTACTGGAAATTTCACCCCAAATAAAGAGATCAAATATTTGCAATGATTTCACTTTCTGGTGAACATGGTGATCTGAGCAAAATCACCTGGCAGGCAGAACTTTCCTCTTCCTGCAATTCATGCTCTGAATATGACACATGAACTCAGAGAAAGTTTAGGTCCAGAGTAATAACTACCGTACCACAGGCCTTGCCGTCTAGATTTTAAAGGCGAGTGGTCAATCACTTGCTAGCATGATGCTAGGCGAGTGGTCGAATCACTCTCTACATTTTAATCGAATCACTCGCTAAGTCTGAAAAATTATTCATATACTAATATGAAACAATATTACACACTGTTCACAAAGCTTCACAACCTTTCTTTCGTATCCAGGGTTTAAGGCTAATTATTACAGTAGATCGGATACAGGATACACTGAAGTGCTTGCATGTAAATTGATATTGGATTCAATTTTGGGCGATTCGCAGCAAGCGATATTTAGTGTCTTTGGCGAGTTTAAAATCACTCGCTAGAAATTGAGTTTGGGCGAGCGGTGGTGAGCGAGAGTGATCGCTCGCCTCTAACGGCATGGTCTTCTACCATGATGTTCATGTTGTGAAGCCAGTCATTCCCTGCACAACCATGCTTGAGCCTTAAAAGTACCACTTTATGCCAAGTTTAACCATTTTATAACAACTATCAGAGCATGCATGCTAGTGAAAACATGGAAAGATATGAAATAAGAATGAATAGAACAGTACCTTGTTAAATTTTTTTATTTTAGGACATCACCATCACACCGATGGGAAATTCCTAACGAGAAACGTAATGGTGGTATTCTGTGTATGGATAATTACGACATCACTTCTGACGGCGTGGTAGATCTTCTGATTGGACGAGATGATGGCATATTGGAGGTATATGGGTACGATGAAGCAGATGAACCCGTACTCAGATTTACCCAGGTTAGTTGAAGCTGTGCTATGACATCTTCTCTAACTTAGTTTAAATCTTTAAAACCAAGTTGAACTAGTTCTGTTCATGACGGATATATCAGCCTGTACTTAGGGTTTAGATGACATGTTATACTTGTCCTTGTTGAACCTATACTTACCATAATAAACTAGATTTTATGGGCCAGTACTGAGATTCATGGAGTGTGAATTTCAAATGGGGTTACCTGAATGGATGACTCCATTTGAAGTCTACACCCCCTGTGTAGAAGATTAAAGGTGAACCTCATTGAAAATAAAGTTATATATCAATGGAAAGCTTATGATGTCAGGATATTAAAATTATTTTTTCCGATTTTTTTGATGGCCAATAAAGCTGAAAAATTAAAAAATGATTGAATTTTGGTCTTTTTCAAAGCGCCAAAAAGCACCCAAATCAATCGTCTATGACCTTGGGAATGCTCGTGACGTAAGCTCAGGGTTCGCAGTCATGTGATCTTACTCAGAAACGTGTAAACAAGACTTGCTTCCTGTACTTTGCAAGCTGCCCGGCAAGTCTGATTTTCACAATAAAGCTTGAAATTAGAGGAATCTTCAAGTTGCTGGTTCCTTCTTTATATATTAGAAATAATAGAATTATTGTCAACACATAAATTTTCCGTAAATTTTTGACAAAATTAGTCATAACTGGCTGGGTATAACTGGGTAATTGAGTTTGAATTTCGCGCTGGGATCAATCCCATGCGCAAATGCTTGCTGCTACCGATGTCATGGACTGAATAAACATGATCGAATAACAAATTAAATACTTGTTTGTGACATTCCCTATATATTCTTGATTCATTGTAAAATGTCTGATTAAAAAAATATCGTCTTGCAGTAATCCAAAAATTAATAAAAAACCGCCGATTGCATCAAATCCAGCCCATATAAAGGTTTTCATATTTAGCGTATTGCGGTAATACATTCTTTCCACACAATCGCGATTGAAAGAAACAGATACTCGGGCAGACACTTTATTATAAAATAAATACAATTTAGGCTTAGTAGACCGTTATTTGATGGAATTCTGAAATCTGAATAAAATTAAAATATTGTCACTTGTGTCATGATTCTTTAATGATAGTACAATCAGTGTATGGTACTGAAAAAGTGAAACATTCATGTTTTATGGATTACCGAACACGATGCGTAAATTGCTGCTGAAGTGCAGGGACGGATATGCACAAACACAGCGACTCGCTTCGGGGCTTCGTCCTCTGTGTTTCATGGGGTGTTTCAGCAAATTTGATCAATCGTTCCCTATATTTGGAACATTTACAGGAATAAATTTTGCTGATGAAGTAGCAATAAGTTGGAAATATCAGAATGTGAATATCAAATTGGTCATTTTGTGTGCAAGTACAGTACAGTCGCAGATACCAAACACTCGGCGTAGTGAGACTCAGTCAGTCACTGAGCTCATCCCGTATGTATTTATATACTGAAGTTCGCCTATCATACATGACCGGTTGTAAAGCTAAGAAATAATTAAAAAATCCTGTACATGTACCTTATTCTATTCCTTCATTTTCTCATTGTGATAAGTTCATCTCAACTTGGTGTGACGATCTGAACTGGTAGCACTAGCAGTTATTTTTTTGTAATCTGTTTTCATTCCGGATCTTTGGCGAATCTTCGCTCTTCGTGCTTTTACTGTAATATTCCCTATGCATATCGTGGATGGCTTGGCCTATCCCAAATCACCCGCCAGCACTTTCCCCATTTTTAAATCCACACACTTTATTCAGGAACTTCATTCTTAATTTGATCATGATATTTCCTTCATATTATTCTTATTTTATTGAAGATATTTTTCATGTAAAGTAAGTTGACAATGACTGAATTTGTGCATTGGCCCGATGCATGCCACAGTAATACACGGACATTGTGTTTACAATCAAACCCGGAAGTAACTGTGTGTCCCTGAGCTGGCGTCATCAACTAAAGCGCCCAATTTGAACGATTTCGTTTTGTAATTTAGGGGTGCCAAAATCCAATCTTTGCATGGAGATTATGTCTAGCCTGGCACGCTATGCAAATAAAAATATTCTTTTCTGCTTCCTGACATCATAAGCTTTCCATTGATATATAACTTTATTTTCAATGAGGTTCACCTTTAAGCTCATGTCTTCCATAGGGGGTGTAGTGATTAGCTGTACCAAGTTAGCTTTTACATGTATCATGCAAGGTGAGGTTCAACCTGGTTAAATAAACATTGCAATCTTTTGGTGAATGGATAACATCTTGCCATAGTATTTTTCAACCTAATGTGGCAGTGATATCAACACGTTGAGGTAACTGTTTGATGCATGTATCTTTGGGGCATCTTTAAGTGTGTGTTTACCCTTTGTCCCTGCAACATGAGGGTGAAAAATGGTATAATCATGTTTTGAAAAGAAATCTGAAATACATTTCATATTATTAAGTTATTATGATAGTGGTAAAAAGTGTAAGCTATTTTTTTATTTCTTTTTCCAGACATTATCAGAGAGTGTGAGCTCGGTCCAGGGAGGTGTGGTAGCTAGTGCTGGCTATGATGAAATCATTGCATGTACTTATGCAGGTATACAACCTTTTGAAAGTATCCCTTTTAATTTCTCAATAGATGATTATATATCACAGCAGGTTGCACTGCATGACTCTTGGACTTAATGATGAAACGCCCAATTAAATTGCACACAGCAGCAAAATTGACTGGACTTGGAAATGACTTGATGTTCAAATCGGATATTAATAAGTCATGCTTGCGACAGACCGTGTCTACTATTATATCTGCAACACTTGAAACATTTCAACAGTTGAAGTGCAAAATGTGTTCTGCCTTGTGTTATTTGTATTAACTAGTGATACCTCAGTGCTTCTTGTGGGTCCCTGCTAGCTGTGTAAATGGGAGCAACTTACTTGAGACGAGACACAGTTTAACATTATAGCATGGATCTTGACCACCAAGCTTGTCATTTTGTTGCCTTTGTACCTTAATTCCATCCTGTATCCTTGCAATATTAATTTATCATCATAAATCTCATAATTCCATCCTGTACTCTTAACCATAACCATATACCCATGAGCTGTTCATTTACCTTTTTTGTCCTCCTTTTTTCCCTGTATTGTGTTAACTGCATTCTGACACATAAGTGCATGATAGTTCTGTGTCATTTCTCAAAAACTCACATTTTCACCAATTTTGAAGCCAATTCTTTATATCAATTTCAACCAAATATAGTTTATAAGATGCCTTGTATATTCCTCAATATGCTGGATCAAAACTGACAGAGCCTTTTACCCACACACCCACATACCCCATGTACACACAACATTAGTTGATTTATAGTAAGATGAAAAATAAGTTTTATTTCATAATTTAGTATACATATTTGTGTTATGAATGGACAAATACCACATTTACTGTATTTTAATTATGGAGGAAAAGTGCCGCTCCATAATTGGCCATTACAAAAGTATCTCTTTTACATAAAATAACAAAATTAATCAAAATAAAACACCTTTGTTGACAGGATGGATCCAGGGCCTTACCACTGAGCCTCAACATAAGGAAGCTGGTCCAGGTGACAGTGTCAAAGTCAGCGAAGAATCCAACAATAAGATAACAGCACTTAAGTAAGATTTGATTTGAATATATATTCTTAATCCACATAGCTATACTTGGGGCCAATCCAGGTGAAAGATGTCACTTTTCCACTTCAATTCTCGCATTTCACAATCTATGCGCCCCCATTCGGTTTAAATGCGACAGTCATCATAGCGTGTTGAATTGTGGGAAATTGGTCGACAAGCCAGACCCGGAAGTAGATATCACCAAGCACTCGCACATAATTTCACATTCAGTTGTCACAAATAGAACACAGGAATATACGCCATTGTCGGTTTTAAATATTATTATGATGTTACATGCGAATGCACACTAAAACAGCAATTTTACAATTATAGTAGATCCATTTACTATCTATTAATGACACAGCATCCTTCGTATGAGTGGAGCTGTTTTCAACATCTTTATTATCACACATCCAATGGCAGCTACAACGCCAATGGTAGCTAGAACGGCGATGTCGACTCTGGAGGTCAAAAATTGGACTGCCAAGAGCAACTGCTGGTGGCGCATCGTATTGTGAAACACAAGAATTGCTAAGGCTCTTTTGATAAGAGAGAAGTGACAGGGCATTCTGTTTCAGTTGTCTTCAAGATGCATGCTGGTTTTTTTACTTCTTTGTTCATTTCTTCATTTCCTGGTGTACATGTAGATCTTTGTTTCTCCAAGATTCAGGATCATAGACAATCAAATTTGATTATCTCATCAGGGGCAAGAAAAAAAAACTCATGATATTTTGCATTGCCAAAGAAAGCAAATCATTGTGTCAGTGCAATATCATTTTAAGTGACTTTATAGTGATTTTGCAAAAGCATTTTCATTATTTAAAGGAGTATTTCATGATCCTAGCATCTTCTTTTTATGACATTTTCAGAAGATATCCATGAAAAAAGCTTATTCCCATAGGCCACTGTGTTGTAATTTTGTTCTGGTATACCAGAAGTCCAGAATGTAATTAAGATTTGACGATATTTTTGCTAAACGAATAAATAAATCTGCAAGAATTTTTTTGTACATAAACATCATGTAGCCAGAGGTTTCCAGTGGTATTATAAATCTCAACTTTTTTTGAGAAAAGTGGGGGGATGAAGCTGTGGATCACAAAATGCCCCTTTAATGATAATGTAACTAATTGAATACCTGAGTGGAAGAAGGGTCCATCTCCATCAAAACTGGGTTTTTTTTGTCAACAATTATTAGAAGTACTAGAAGCAAATGTCTACAGAGAAGAACAGCAGTCCCTTGCTCAGACTGACGCATGCGCCCTGTTAATGAGCGACATAAGCGGACCTTTGTGTTTGTTTCAAGAGCGCCGCTCTGCGCTGACCAACGTTTTGACGCCTAATCAGCCAATCAGATTATCAGTTTGTTGTTATGATTGTCAGATGATTGAATCTGCCAAAACTGTACATCATGTCATCATTGCCTTTTTACACAGACAAGAGCTTGAGGAGATGCAACAGAAAGTCTTGCAAGAGCGGGAGAAGTACCACTACGCAGCGATGAACACCAAAGCTATCTCTGCCGTCCCTCAATTCAATATCAACGACAGATTCTCACTGAATAAAGATGATGCTAGTTACACGTTGAGCATAGAAGTGCAGATTGCTATAGACAATGTGTTATTACAGAGTGATGTGCCTATTGATTTATTGGATGTGGATAAGAACTCTGCTGTGGTTAGCTATAGTGCCTGTGACTCAGAGGTAAGGAATAGAGATGATGATACTTACAATCTAAGCATAGAAGTACAGATTGCTATAGACAATGTGTTATTACAAAGTGATGTGCCTATTGATTTATTGGATGTGGATAAGAACTCTGCTGTGGTTAGCTATAGTGCCTGTGACTCAGAGGTAAGGAATAGAGATGATGATACTTACCATCTAAGCATAGAAGTACAGATTGCTATAGACAATGTGTTATTACAGAGTGATGTGCCTATTGATTTATTGGATGTGGATAAGAACTCTGCTGTGGTTAGCTATAGTGCCTGTGACTCAGAGGTAAGGAATAGAGATTATGGTACTTACAATCTAAGCATAGAAGTACAGATTGCTATAGACAATGTGTTATTACAGAGTGATGTGCCTATTGATTTATTGGATGTGGATAAGAACTCTGCTGTGGTTAGCTATAGTGCCTGTGACTCAGAGGTAAGGAATAGAGATGATGATACTTACAATCTAAGCATAGAAGTACAGATTGCTATAGACAATGTGTTATTACAGAGTGATGTGCCTATTGATTTATTGGATGTGGATAAGAACTCTGCTGTGGTTAGCTATAGTGCCTGTGACTCAGAGGTAAGGAATAGAGATGATGATACTTACAATCTAAGCATAGAAGTACAGATTGCTATAGACAATGTGTTATTACAGAGTGATGTGCTTATTGATTTATTGGATGTGGATAAGAACTCTGCTGTGGTTAGCTATAGTGCCTGTGACTCAGAGGTAAGGAATAGAGATGATGGTACTTACAATCTAAGCATAGAAGTGCCGATTGCTATAGACAATGTGTTAGTTTTTAGCGGGTATGCCGTCGGACAAGTTTAGAACTGTCACGCTTTTGTCAGTAGCTCTACCTTCTTCAGGACAAAGTACCTAATAATGAGACATGTAGGCTGCCCCTTACCTGCTGGCGGCTCTGAATAGGTCTTCTACCGCCGTCAACTATGTTATTATTTTAGTGGTGCTGTGTGCAGATTTAGCCAAACAAATGTGATGCTATAATGATGTATATTCATACGTAGCGGTAAACGTAAATAGAAAGCAAATTTATACTTCTCGCTACTCAAATTTGGTACACTCACGGGCGCTTTCACCGGGTCAACCGGCTTCTTCAGCGGATGTTATTGCTCTGAAGATTGTTGTTGCTAGTAATGTAGTACTAGGATACCTCCGATGGCGTCCCAGATGTTGACCCGGTGAAAGCGCTCCGGTGAGTGTACCAAATTTGAGTAGCGTAGAAGTATAAATTTGCTTACTATAAATGTGATGCTGCTTCATACCATGGAAGTAAGAGACATGGAAGCTGGTCGATCCAACACCTATTGAATTATTTACGTAACATTCTATAGAGAGTACGTATCAAGCTATTGTGATAACAATGTAGTCAGCGTGTCTTTGATGTGGATCAGACTTGCCGCCTTTATTGCCAGTTCGTTTATTTACAGGTTTATTATTTTGAGCAAAAATCGTGTTTTTCTTGATTATGTTTCAAGTATGTTGTTTTTATTCGGAAAAAAGTGACAGGGATGTTAAATTTGTAATCCATAATTACAGAAATCCAATCAAAATATCGATTTCTACCCTATACTTACAGATTTTCTTAAACTTCAAAATATTGGAAATCATGCATTTACGTCTAAACCGCTAATTAGCGGTAATAATTGATATGCGCACTTGGCACATGTTTTACATTATAAAATGAATCCGCATCTATTTGTGTGCCGGGGCTGCCCGAAATTGCTGTTGACCAGAATGTTCCAGAGTCGGGTATTATCTTTACATTTTGCGTAAAATAAATTGTATTTCATTTCATTTTCTGTTTTAAAACTGATATCTGAAAGTCTAGCATATATATACATTTAATCGGTAGTTTTTCACATAATTACATACTTTTAATAAAATTGTATAAATTAAACTGATAGCATTCTGACCATTACGTAGGGATTTTATAAAATCTGTTTGTGTTCATAAATTTAGTCATGCACTGCGGTAATATAACACAGCCCATTGTCAGGACTCAGTACACAACCTCGTACTGCTATTGATTTTTAAGCGCGAACTTTGATTTTAGACATGGTACACGTTGACCATGCGTTGACTCAATTGTTCCACTTTCACCTGTACTGCTTTTGTTCAGTATCGCGGCAAGTATGATACTCACTTTGATGTAGTATTTGACCAGCTTCCATGTGTATTACTTCCATGTTCATACTAAGAATAAGGCTAATGTAAATGTCTGTTATATCAGTTCGGGGGCACTGCTAATTCAAAGACGTCTCTGATATCAAATACTCTTGAAGCGTCATGTCACATAACAGTATCATATTTCAGAGACGTCTCATAAATCATATACTCCCTAGTTTCAAAACCCAGTCGCAAACGATATAAATAATTTTGATGACGGCAGCACAGTGTGAATAATTTTGTGTATAGGCCTTATCAGGGTTGTAGCTAGCAGTTGAGCATGTTGAGTGCCTGCTAATTTTACTATCCAATTCATGAATTGGATAGTAAAATTGGGATTTTTTTTTACTTCAAAACATTTGATTTTGGCCATTGCAATCTAAGTGTGATCTGGGACCATTTGTCAGAATTTGCACAGATAGATATAATTTTGCACAGGTAGATATTTGCTAAACATAGGAAATCTTATTCACTCAGCTTCGTTCCGATGTGCTGCATCGAGTGCCTAGCTGTCAACAAAGCTCGACATATGTGATATCACAGACCCCCGTATGTGAAATCCTGACCCGTCTTTGAAATCAGAGACGTCCGGTTATTACGAGTGCCCCCGAACTGATATGAACCATATCAAATGATACCCCTGGGGGCCACTCAAGTTTCATACTGTACACATGCGTGACCAGAAAAACACGAAAAAAGTAGATATTGTCCTTTTCGCAGAATAAATGTTTAAGAGGTCAAAAATGTCTTGTTTTCTAGAAAAAGGGTTGTTTTTGAACTTGTATAGTTGTTGTTTTTAGGGGTCAAAGTGTGTTTTGTAACATTTGTGTTTTCTGACTTGCATCATCACACAAATAACATAAATTTTAAAAAATACATCTAATAATGGGTGTATTTTATCAAACACATGTACAAGTTATACCTTTCAGATTACAATCCTGTTTAGGGGGTAAAATTTGTTACAAAATCATGCTTAATTCCTGTTTTTTGCTCAAAAGGACAAATACTGTTTAGAGTATGGTTTGAAAATCCCTGATCATGCATGTGTACACTATGAAAGTTGAGTTCCCCCCCCTGCGGAATAATACCCACAAAAAGGTCAGTACTGATTGCTACATTGCTTCTCAAAGTGTTTATATTTTTTAATACTCCACAGAATGGTAATTTCCTACTAGCAACATATCGATGTCAAGCTAACACCACTCGTCTTGAACTCAAAGTGCGTTCAATTGAGGGTCAATATGGCACACTGCAGGCCTACATCACACCAAGACTACAACCCAAGACATGCCAAGTCAGGCAGTACCAGATCAAACCGTTGTCATTACATCAACGAACGCATATATTAGATGATACAAGGTAAGAGCACTTCAATGTTACATACACATAGGCTTTTATATGGCACACTGCAGGCCTACATCACACCAAGACTGCAACCCAAGACATGTCAAGTCAGGCAGTACCAGATCAAACCGTTGTCATTACATCAACGAACACATATATTAGATGATACAAGGTAAGAGCACTTCAATGTCACATACACATAGGCTTTTATATGGCACACTGCAGGCCTACATCACACCAAGACTGCAACCCAAGACATGTCAAGTCAGGCAGTACCAGATCAAACCGTTGTCATTACATCAACAAACGCATATATTAGATGATACAAGGTAAGAGCACTTCAATGTTACATACACATAGGCTTTTATATGGCACACTGCAGGCCTACATCACACCAAGACTGCAACCCAAGACATGTCAAGTCAGGCAGTACCAGATCAAACCGTTGTCATTACATCAACGAACGCATATATTAGATGATACAAGGTAAGAGCACTTCAATGTTACATACACATAGGCTTTTATATGGCACACTGCAGGCCTACATCACACCAAGACTGCAACCCAAGACATGTCAAGTCAGGCAGTACCAGATCAAACCGTTGTCATTACATCAACGACGCATATATTAGATGATACAAGGTAAGAAGCACTTCAATGCCACATACACATAGGCTTTTATATGGCACACTGCAGGCCTACATCACACCAAGACTACAACCCAAGACATGTCAAGTCAGGCAGTATCAGATCAAACCGTTGTCATTACATCAACGAACACATATATTAGATGATACAAGGTAAGGGCACTTCAATGTTACATACACATAGGCTTTTATATGGCACACTGCAGGCCTACATCACACCAAGACTACAACCCAAGACATGTCAAGTCAGGCAGTATCAGATCAAACCGTTGTCATTACATCAACGAACACATATATTAGATGATACAAGGTAAGGGCACTTCAATGTTACATACACATAGGCTTTTATATGGCACTCTGCAGGCCTACATCACACCAAGACTACAACCCAAGACATGTCAAGTCAGGCAGTACCAGATCAAACCGTTGTCATTACACCAACGAACGCATATATTAGATGATACAAGGTAAGAGCACTTCAATGCCACATACACATAGGCTTTTATATGGCACACTGCAGGCC